>NC_068356.1:63918554-64017953 GCF_020536995.1 Dreissena polymorpha
ATTAATGTTTTAGATATAAGGGCTTTGAATTGATTTAAAAAACATGGGTCTCATAATCTCAATAGCAGGTGTAGTGTGCTTATTGCAATTCATGTTATAATTGTAGAGTTTTTTGAGTATACAGACAACAGAAGACATTGAAAAAGATAACTTCCACAAGGCATTTTTCATATTGAAGGTGTTTGGACATGGCATTGCACCATTTGTTGAACAGAATAGTATCGATCTTCATCGTCATATCTACAGTAATGTAAAAAAGAAACTACGAATTAAATCATTACCTCAGTGTGGCAAATGTTCAGTGAAAGAGGTTATAAAGAAAAGAAAACGCTGTCCAAACAATATTTGTCACATAGTTTACAATGAGATTATAAACCATATGACTCCTGAATGGGCGAACAAAACAAATAATCACATGAATACGGATTCTACAAAGTGGCATAGCAGTCCTTTGAACATTGCAAGGTGTTTCGCAAAATGTCCAGTGGCCGAAGAACTCGATTCGCAAGCATATATAAACATAATGCGCAATTGTACATTCTTCAGTTTGTCTACAGACGGATTAACGAAGGTAAGCCTAAGACTAGTTAGTCAAATATGTTGAATTATATGTGTTATTTCTGTTTAAACAGTATAATTATGCGTATTTGTTTTACAGATAAATAAAACACGAAACTATCTGAGGCGAAACAAAACTTTCCGGCTTTCTTCGATTGAATTTAACTCACTGGCAATCCTTATGATTGTTGAACTACAAAATATTTCTGGACGTTCTCAAGGATATTCACAAATTCATCGTCAAATTGCAACCATTGAAGATGTATGATACGTTGCTCTTTTTACTTTTACACCGATGCATTTGCATTATTGAATTCAAATACGTGAATAATATGTCGCTTAGATGTTTCATGCATTAAATTGCTGTATCAACCAAAACTGTTTTTGTCTAACTCAACAGGTACGGCGCCAACGCTGTAAAGATTATCAAAGAATGTATTTCGTCTGGATTGTTATGATTGCTTTGTTTTTTATTCCAATAACTATTAACTTGATAGCTGAAACATCAATGTAATATGAAATTCACTTAGAGGAGTATTGATAATTCACGTGACTTGGGTTTGCAAGCAAAACCATTTGGAATTGTAATGTTGTGTGGATGGACATTGCCAAAGCCACGAAACCATGATTGATAACTGTCGTTGCTTGTAATATTGGATTGTAAGAACGATTTATTGATTTATTATATTATTAATTTGTGCGAAGACGCTGAAAGGTTACGAATAGATTTTGGGATGAATCACACAAGTAAACTTTTGTTTGCATGTTTCTGTTTAAGTGTAAATGTCATTGCATTATCCGTCGTTGTTTATAGCGTTGTATGATTATATAAGCATTTTCAAAATATAGTCTCATTAATAGTATTAACTGTGTTTATAAATATACGCTTTGCGCACATCGCCAATATTATCTTTGTTTCTATTATGTTAAAGCACATATCATATGAAAGTTCAAACAGTGTACATTGTATTTATTTCAACTGCTTGGTTATGATCCATTTGTAAATTTCTAGCTCATATGTAATATACGACCTTAGTGAAGGGACTTGAACAGCATTCGATAATTAATATTGATTTATAAACGTAGTAAACTAATGTGTGCGTCCAAAGGAAAAACTTTGTCTATTAATTATTTCGGAATAACAATTACACACAATAAGTAATGTTACAAATGAAATTATGCATACCCACATAAATGTATATGCTAAGGCCTACAACCATGGGTGGTAAATGGTGTGGATAACATGGAGGGCTTAAATTTTTTATAATTGGTGAATAACTATATTTTCAATATGCGTACATTTAAATACCGAACACATCAGAACATCCCCATTTCAAATTAACCATATATTAATTAGAATGCGTTTTAGTTTTAGTAAGTATGATTGAATTCAAATTAGACATTTAATAATAAGAATCCGTTGTAGTTTTAATAAGCATGATATTATGCAAACCCAAGTGTTGTAAACGATAATTAAGCCTATATTCCCCACATTTTAATGAAAGAATCTTACTATAGTTCTGATGGAAATGTGTACGGCTTGTTCTGATGCGTAAATAAAATAATACATTGCGTCAAAATTAGTTCACGAGTTAAAAATAAAAAACTCTCCACATTGTCTTGCGAGAAAAAGTGGTCACATGCATGTGTATTTGTTTTATTATTGTTTAACTTTTTTGTGCAATGTGTATTTGTAACATGACCTACGCTCCAGAAGTGAAATAACGTAATGCTCAATTGTGTTTATTACACGGGTGTTATTACTCTAGTTTTATAACTGTGAAATAACGTCATTTGTATTGACGAAATGACGTCATTATCCCAGCGAATTTTTTCATTTAAACTCTTTTACAATGTGAATAAACGTTGAAAAGAGCATAAAATAAAAATAAAATGTGTTGGTCATGTTATAAATAGAATCTTAGATTCGTGGTCATTTTGTATTGAATTTATTAAACTCGTCATCTAAATAAAGATAAAAACTCGGCAAGCCTCGTTTTTATCTTTATTTAGATGACTCGTTTAATAAATGCAATACAAAACGACCACTCATGCAAGATCCTATATATATTATAATAGCTTAATGATATGAATGGTGAATGTTAAATAAACAGAACCCATCCTTTTAATCGCACTAGGTTTATTTCATTGTGTAATTTAATAGTTTTGACCAAATTTAACATCAGTTACATAAATAAACACCGGTTGCTGGGATTTAATTTTATATAATTATAGGCATTATGTCACTTTATATATTTGAGGACTATATAAGCAAGCGCCTAAGGACTATAAGGAAAAGCGTTTTGGATATTAGACGGTTAAGATTTAAGTGGTGTGATTGCAATATACACTGAGGCTGTTGGTGTTTTTATCACAAGTAAGTCGCCTTTTTTGTAAATTATATTAGATGTTTATTTTATGTTTATGTTAGTTTTGTAAATTATATTAGATGTTTATTTTAATACTTCTGAAACTAATGCTTTTTTCAATAATCGACAATATATTGCTAAAACTTAGAAAAAGCTGCATTTGGTTGTTAATTAGACATTCTTGTTTATGCCATAACTATAGCATACATAATTGAATTGATATAAAGCTATATAATACAAATATACAAGTTTTATATGCGATTTGAACTAATTTGTGAACAATTACGCGTTGCGCCCGCCTTCTTAAACATGCTCACATGCGCGTTAAACACGACCGATTCCAACACAAATGTTTACTCAAACTAAATATAGACCTATGTTTTCGTCTTCACAACACGAGAGCTGTTGTCATTAAAATTTAAAGACATTCTTTGTAACACACTCTCGTTTTAAATTGCCTGCTGAGCGTTTAGGGTCACTGCAAATATATATAATACAACATAAATTTGGATAATATTGAGTTCTGCTATATATATATATATATATATAGAAAACGGGTTTCCCGTAAATAGTTTGGATTGGGAAATAATGAATAGTTATTTACTATGGGAATCGACATTACAATGGGAAAACAACAATAAAATCCAGACTTTTAGACAATTGCAACAGGTTTATGTCAGTTCAAATTTTTAGTTCATCTTCGATATTATATATTTTGTGTTATCTGATCAGAATTAAATTGAAATAAGCCAACTTTATTGCAGAGACCAATGTTGCAATCTGAAAACCAGTTATTAGGGTATGTTGATTTCCCATACAAGAGCTCGAGATTGTACATATATTTAATTAAATATATAAAAAGTAGAAAACCTAGTTTCATTGCGTTGATTTGTTTTTCATTTGTCTAAGTTGATTCTGTCCATTTTCCATTTTTATGAAATCACTAGCGCCATACATTTTAAATCTTTTTAGTAACGTACGATATATGTCAAGTACAGAGGTAATTAAGATATTTCCAACCTGAGTTAAAACTGACAATACATTATTGGTCACTCGATTCACAAAGAACTATATGGTAAATGACTTTAACAAAATCTATAAATAATCTCTGAGAAGTCCCAGATATTTCATGTTTAGTATGTAATATAATATAGAAGTAGAAAGTGTGTAGATAAATACAGATGTATTTGGTATCCATTTTTATAGTGGTCCTTAAATCATTTCCCTGTGTGCAAAGGTTGCCACGAACTTATATGCTTTATTCAGACAAATAGTTAATAGTAAGTATTACTTTACCGAACAAAACCTTCCAATATCTTTGAC
Organism: Dreissena polymorpha; assembly: GCF_020536995.1. Lineage (NCBI taxonomy): Eukaryota > Metazoa > Mollusca > Bivalvia > Myida > Dreissenidae > Dreissena > Dreissena polymorpha. Next base: position 63,922,805 of record NC_068356.1, read on the forward strand.
ATTATAAACGTAACATCGCCTTCCGGTCCTGTAAAAACATTCATTAGATTTGTCCGGCACGTAAAACGTTGCCATGTGATTTAAATTTCCGTATTAAGAGACATATCTTTTAAACTACTTTCACTCACACAACAAAGGCAAGAACTATGATAATTTGCATGTAAAATGATGTTTATTCCCAAGCTCTTAATTTCTTCAAATCATGGCAATTGGGTCAATCATGATCCCGCGATATTTTGGTTAAAGGGTTCTATATTGACTTATAACTTAAAAAAATATCTTAATCGACAACGCTCTCAGCTTTGAAATTTAGTGTGTGATCTAAAATGGTGGTCCTATACACATATTTGCCAAATAATGTCACTAAGGTCAAAACTGGCAACACTACACAGGTGATTGATCTAGGTCCATCTTTTGTTTCTCGGTGTATTTATTTGTATGAAACACAGAATCAATAGTTGTAAAAGTACGTATAGAATGAGACAGTAAGCTTACTTTGATCACTAAGTGATTATTAACCATATCAGCTCATACAGCAGTCATTTCGGTTTATTTGATAATATAAAATGGCAATTAGTACTAGCATAAAACTTCGCCACTGGGTCAAACGTTATAGGTCAATAAATGGGTAAAATGGGTTAAACAAACTCATTCTACTAACAACATGCGACGCACATGATAATGTCTTTTGACACAGGGGTCGGATCAAAATTCCAAATAGTGCACCGTCGCACATATGCTCATAGCTACCATGTGTGTAAGTTTCAAGGTCTAGTGCTAAAAGTGTCGAGGATATAGTGGCCGAACGGACGGACAGAGAGATGGAGATCAATACAATATCCCCACAATGTTGCTTAAACATAACTTCTTCATTTATTCAGCAATTGACTCAAACTAATACTGAACATCTCTGATTACAACAGGGTCTTTCTCGACCATCCATGTCCACATTTCCTTCCCCATGACCATTGATAAAGGTAAAGCCAGCTTGGTTCCCGTCCTCTTTCAAATGTATCGACAGGTCAACGGGTACTACTTCCTCGTACCCCCAATTTTTTTTCGTACCCAAATATTGTTCGTACCCAATCTGTTTTCGTTCCCAATTTAATATTCATCCGTAATTTTGTTTCGTACCAAACATGTTTCGCACCCATTTTTTTTCGTACACAATTTTGTTCGTATCCATTTTTTTTTCGTACTCAAATTTTATTTTCGTACCCACATTTTTTTTTTCTACACCAACTTTTTCGTACCCAAACTATTTTTCGTACTCAAATTTTTTTAGTACCCCTTTTTTCATACCCAAATTTGTTTTCTTATCCAATTTTTTTTTTCGTACCCATTTTTTTTCGTACCTAACTTTTTTTCGTACCCATTTTTGTTGCGTACATAAATTATTCTTCTACCCAATTTTTTTCGTACTTATTTTTTTTTAACCAAACTTTTTTTTCGTACCCAAATTTTTTTCGTATCCAAATTTTTTTCGTACCAAAATTGTATCATCTCTTATGACAACACGGTCTATCTCGACCATCCAAGTCCACATTACCCACCCCGGGGTAGGCCTTGCCCACCCAAAATTGCCTTTTAATATAACATCTATGCGGCGTGGGGATACGCCTCGGCGTCTGCCGCACCACTTCTAGCTGATAGTGTAAATTCCTGTACCGATGAAGAAAATGCAAAAACACATTAAACAAATTGATTTGGACACAGTGAATTTTACGGATACATAGCCTTAAGCATTTTTCCGCTGGTCAGTATTTCGTGTTCATTAACCAATTGACGTTGGCGTCCAAAGAACCGGCGACTCGATTTGTTTTATCCGGATGCTCACCTAGACAGTTTCATATATTTTATAAAATTCGAAGAACTTAAGTCTTAATTACAGGTAATTCAACTCAAGCTTTTTTATATCGACCAGTAAATTTATGTTTAAATTATAATAAAACAAAAGCCAATATGCGGTTGCCTTTTGCATTTTAGGTTCTGGAAACAAACAAATATCGAAACAAGTTGGCGAATATTGTAGTTAGTGAAACTCAAACCGAAAATGACATCGCCAGCTGATGATTTTACTGGAGTTTGCTTCGAATATATCCATACTTGCCAAAAGGGACTCGAACAGTTTGTTCAAATGCATGGTCCACGCATATTATCGGAGATATTTGACAGCGTGAAGACAAAACTTAAAAGACTGTCATGCCAACAGAATTGTTCGTTTGAAAAGTTTATTAAAGGTTCAGCTTGCACAAATTGCATACGAGTTTTTTCAAACGAGTTCAACGCACAATTACGAAAGAAAAAGATAGCCAAAAATGGCTCAAAATTTCATCCTTTTACGGTTACGGAAATTCTCAAATGGCATTCCAATCCATCACAGTTTGGAAAAGAAACGATGGCAAATTTAGAGATTAAACATTGTGCTGCAATCTTGAAGAAAATTGGTGAAAACAGCTCACAATTTCAACAATTAAATGCGACCATACCAACGGTTTGTACGAACGTCAGTTCAATCCTATGCAAACAACTCCTTTTTCGTTATATGTGGAACAATTCAGTTTTAGAAATCTTGATCCATTTGTATTGATCATTTGAATAAAAACATAATATGTTTAGACTTTGTTAACGCGTTTGTTAATATATATTGTCTTTTGTTTTCCAGCTTAGAGTAAAAGTAAACAGAATAGCTCATGCTTCGAATGTTGTAACACACGACGAGATGATTTTAATTGCAACTGATGTACATGCTATGTTGGAGAACATCATAACTTTAGTACCAAATCAATACGACAGTTCTGAAATAAATGATCTTATTCGGCAGCTCAAACAGGTGAGACAACTAAAATTTTACAATAACATCGTTCTATAATGCGTGTTTGATTGTATGATATAAGCATACAATCGAGTAGAATATTTATTAGTTTAAACCTATTTATTTTAGCTCGATTGCATCGAAAGCCTAAGGCTTATATAAATGCTCTCGGGTCCGTTTCCTGGGCCTAGAACCAGTACTTGGTGTCTTTGGGGGAGATCTAAAGAACGCTACCACGGTGGGGATCGAACCCGTGACCTCCCACCATATCCATTACACCACTGCGACCTTGAATATTTTATTTATGTTCATGCATTCTTTCAAACATATATTACTCTACCCGAATTGATGTCTTCAAATTGGGAAATTATTTCATTCAAATTGGAAAATTATTTCAATGCAGAGATCAAATTAATACTTCAATGTGCATTTTATTTTCTATGAATGTTTATGACGAAAACATGTAGATGTAATATGTTTTATTTATCTTTACAAGTATGTATCAGTTCCAAAATTTAATTTACTTGTAAAGTAAGAGCATTATGTCATTTTGCTAATTAAAAAAAGATCAACAGACGTGAAAGATACGACAACCTACCCTTTGGTATGAGTCCTGCTCAAATTATCATTCCGCCTGGGTTTGGAATTGGGTATGTTTTTTTGGAGAAGACAAATGCATTTGTTGGCCAGAGGACAAAAGAGAGCGTCGAAATCAGATCAAGTGAAAGGTCCCGTTCTCAAAGCATGGTGCCTGGCTTATCTAATGAAACGGTTAATATCGAGCCGTGTTGCAAAACGTTTGAGGTGTATACTTATGCACATAATGGTACGGTGACGGTGACAATAATAACAAGATACAATGCAGACGTGACGCGTGTGATGTCAACAACAATTCCCAACGTAAGTTTCGTTCTTCGATGTATACGTACATTTTAATTGGATTCAAATTCTCTTTATTTACCGTTTAACTTTCGTAACGATATTTCCAATAATAACGTATAACAACATTGGGAACGATAGTCTAAACAAATATTTATAACACAGTTTAAACTATGTGAACATGAATCATATGAATATTATACATTCATTTAGGCAGAACAGTTCTTCTTCGTGGCTGACTGTAGACTACCCGTACGGAAAGGTGTGTTTCAAACTATTTTGGATGATCAACGAAAGCCGGAAAAAACTTCGGTGAGTTTACACGGCTAAATTGATTGTGTAAATATACAATGCATATATATATATGTGTGTGGTGTGTTCTGAGATTTTTGGTCAAAATGGGGTAAATTGACGAAATTGAGTTATTACATGTAACATTTTTAGAAGCCTTTATGTATGGTTAACACAGAAAAAGTATAGATTTTGCCATATTCGTCTTTTTAATGTTAAAAATGTGATGTTACAAATAACCATCAAAACACAAAATTTGACATGCTAGTCATTTATTTTCATGTCAGTAAGTCTATTGCATGATGGTTCAATACATTTATATTTGCATAGGAAAATCACATACTAAGTATCCATCTATAAGGAAAACAAGTGTCCCATTTAATTGATATCAATTAATAAGAACATAACAAAACAAATTTCTGTTACCAAAGCAACCATTTGCCAAAAATGAACTATAATTGAACTTTTGTTACGAAATAATTACACATATTTTTGCTCACACCTTCAATGTAAGAAGATAATATAAATATCCAAAAACAGTTAATTAATAAATGAATCAAATAATTGTCTACATGCTGTATCTATTACTTTGTTCTATTGGTTACAGAAATTCAATAAAATAGAATTCACTTGCTACGATTTAACATACGAGCCATCTAACAAATTTGAAATGTTCTGCTTTAAACTGTACAAAGAAACAATATTATTTGCATGAGACATTGATAATGAATTAAAAACATTTAAATTAATACATTATATACACAGAATATTTTTGTTGTAACCATGGCAACCGTATATAATATGATAATCAGTTAAATTACCATCTTCTTCATTTAACATAGCAACAATTCTACTTTTTTATTATCAAATGCAATCAACACTTTCTATATTTTGCATTTATACTGTATTACACATTGCATAAAAAATAGAGACATGTTTTAGAGACTTAAAGTAAATATTTACTTTAAATTAATGTTTTCAGCTAACCCATGTATAAACACAACTATTACATTTTTAATTTGACAATAATATTAATTGCTATACTTCATTTTATTTCATCTAACCTGGTATCTATTCATGGCTAGATTTTTTTATATATGAACTAATGTGACTGAAGATTACCATGAGGTGCAGTAAGGTTTCCATGGTTACCATACATTAAATACATGTAAAACATTAGAAAACAGGGGAACTATTTTCACATTGTTTTTATTTCTTGGGCTTTGGTACATCTGGACGGGGACATGTACTGGCACAGTTTGAATTGCACAGTGGCCCGATTTCCTCATGGAGGTACCATTGGCGTTCTGCTGACAAGCCAAGTGGCTCCAATTGGGAGAGCATTCCATTAAGAACCACATCTTTCTTCGGGGTCATCTTTGCCACCTCATCATTAGAAGCATATTGTCTTATGAAAACCATTCCTGGTTTGTCAGACATTATTCTGAATTGTAAACAAATACAAAAATAGATTACAGTTTATAAATAAACAACTGGAACCTAACTATAATGATGTTTATTGTTTTAATACAATATTTAATTGAAATCTTTATCATGTAAAAAATTCCTTTTGAAAAAAAAACAGTTCAATCCAACAACACATGATTGAACTTTTGATCTTAACTTTTTCTGACATCATTGTGGTCCCACTTTATATATTGACATATAGTATGAAATGTTTTAAGTATATAGAAAAAAAACAATCAATGCAAACCTGAAGTGATGGTATGAGAGCAGGTTTGGGATGGACTTGAAAAATGGTTTAAAGAATTCTGTCCAGTTGTAAAACTGGACAGGATTCTCCGGATCTTGCGCCAGGTGTGGAATGTTGTGCCCATTGCGGGATGATGCCCTAACAGTCTCAGCAACATCTCCCAATGTGTCAACCGTGGTATTCCTCCAACGCACCTTCAAGTTTATGTAAGAAAAATTTCATTTATAGCCTACAACAACATTTTTTAACACTTCTTTACATAAAGTGATGTTGCACTATTTTAAATAATAATAAATATGTCAAGGTATAATCAATTAAATATTAATAATAATTAAAGAGAATGACTTCTTAATTCTTGCAAACTTTAAATATAAAACTTTAAACATAAATTACCTTCCATAGTCCAAACTGCCAGTCGGGGCCTAATTTGGTATGTCCGGCCTCCATGGTGCTAAACTCAATAGAGTCGTGCAAGCCTGTAAGCACACGCCACATGCCATACCTGTAAACAGAGATATGATGTTAGCAACAAATAACTTTTATGTAAAACTAATTTAATCATTTATTTATTCTTTAACAATAAAATAATTATATAATAACCTAGTAAGAATGCTGTTTTAAATATATTTTAAACTAATAACAATCAAAATACTTACTCTATGACTGCGTTATTCTTGTTTTGTCCTGGACAGTTGTCCACATGGAGAACCACATTCCTCTCTCCATAACCAAGATGGCTAAAGTGGTGATGGAGCATTGAGGCCACACTATTGGCCCCTTTTCCGACAGACTGAAATGCCTCATCAATGAGATAAAATATATGTATTCCTGTAATCATTTACTAAAATGTATAAATAACAGCACACATTTTCTAACTCAGACATGATAAGTTATTATAGATGAAGCAATTTAAATGTATTATATATTATATAGACAATATTTTATATGCATAACAAATGCTCTTACAATTTAACCATGCATTATTCTAATTTACCTGAAGACTCACAGCATACACCAAAGCATTGCCGTTTTCTAGGAGTCTTAAAGTACAGTGGACCCACTGCCTGTGCCTGATGAGGATAGAACACCTGTTGGCTGTAGTCAAAGCTGTCATGGATTGTGGCATCTGTGGCTTTTGGTCTTTTTCCGGTTATGAATATACATTTTTTTAAAGAATCGGTAATGTTTTGGCTTTGGACACAATTGTTAAAAACATTTATTAATACAATTAAAATAATAATGATAAATAACTGCTTTCATTTAAAAACTATTCAAATATATTGATAGATATGTGTTCTATCAACCATATTTAAAACACTAAATTAACATGTTTTTATAATTGTATGTACAATGTATTTTTAATGTATTCATGTCACATCTTGGAAATCTATTATTTAAACTTTTTATTAACATGAAATTTCAATTGAAGCCAAAACATAATTGAAATCACATTTTCAGGCACGAACTTGACTATTCATTTTTGTAAAATACCTCGTTTTTATTTGCATCTGACAATTTATCAAACTGAAGCTTTGTCCTCTCACATTGCTCCCTGTAGTGGTCTCATTGACATTTAACTTTTTCTAAATGTTTTTGATAAATGTCCAATTTTATTTTTTTCTCTTCTTCTGTGATGTTACCAGACTGTGTTATTTGCTCTACATGTTTTTGACATTGTAAACAAAGATCAGTGGCAGGCTTCATTACCAACAAATATGGACACTGTTCTAATCATATTTTCCTAAAAGTGGAAGGCCCTACATGTTTCTGGCCAGTTTGGTTAAGTGCGCCACAATACAATTTATAAATAAATCTTGTTTTTGTCTGATGGAAGAAGGATACACTTTTCATTGGCCGTGGTGTTCGTCCAGGCAGAGGCATTTCATTTTGTCTGCCATAATTTTAAAGAAAAGTTTTTACCATTTCAACATCTTGTAAATTAAATGTGTGTTTAGGCAGTTTCTTGTTATTCCCATGCACTCTTGCTTCAAGACCATTTACATCCAGGGAGCGACCAATCGATTGAATTGTGTTTTTAAACAAACCATGAGCGAAAGCAAATGCATTGCGACAAACTGCTTGTCCGGAAAAGTAAAAATTTTGCCTTTGCCGTTGTCTATCAACTGCTTTTCTTTTTAATCCAATTGTTACAGGACCACTCTGTCTATGATTGAAAATTTGGTATTTAACTATTAAATCTAGTTCTTGTTTTGATTTTTCCAAGCATGAAAGCCTGTATGAAATAAGAGTCCCCCAGTTAACAACAGAGCTGCACGGTGTGCTTGAGTACAGACGTGTACAACCACAACCATTTATTTTAAAAGAATTTTGCTTAATGCTTTCAGTATCTAAAGAATTAAGTTCATTCAAAGAGTTAATGTTTTCACTGAAATCAATATCAGGACTTGAACCACTATCATCTGACCCGTCATTATCAACCTCTTTATTTTCATTATTGTCAAAGTACAGTTCACCAACTATTTCTAACTCTTCGTGAAAATCTGGGTCTTGATGGCAGGTTAGCTCAGGCGGAACAGTGCTACAATTAGCACATGATAACTGACTGTCGGCCATTGCACAAGATTAATATTTGACAAACAATTCTACATTTTCTGTAAATGTAAACAACCAAATGTCAAAGAAGGTCACGACCGCCATTTGTTTTCATTTTCATTTCCGGTTTGTTGAATTGTCATGTTTAGCATTAGTTTTAAAACATTTAAAATCGTGTCAAGTAAAACAGTCTTTCGTCTCAAAAACAAACACTTACCTTTATCGAAACCCAGTAAAATCCACACTGAAACAATACATTTATGAAGATTATCGATATCGAAATATGTATCGACAATCGTTCAAGTTGTTTTGTTAATTACTGAATGGCATACGAATTTAAAAGAGGAATAATCCATATGAAAGAAATTGTTGATAGGTCAAAGGCAACCAATTCATGAAGATTTAACATCGTTTAAACATGGGCCAGATTACATTATTGTTAATGTAATAGTATTCGCGCGAAATTTTGAAAAACGAGAGTAAATTAATCAAATTTTCGTCGCAAATTGCTTGACGTCATTTCAAATGAGTTTTTCTCAGTATGACATTTGCCGAATTAGTACCAAAAGTCTCAGAACACGCCACATGTTTATATATATACATATGTATATACATTTCCGAAATTTTAACAAAAAAAAAACAATTCGTTAAATAAACAACAAGTAAATCTTCACGCAAAAACTGTAGAAACAAAACATAAGGTACATCACGCTCGATGTACGACATGTCAAACGATTCTGGAACGAGGGTAAACAATAGAAAATAATGACGATTGTTAAAAGTCAAGTTACAATGTATACAAATGTACATACAAATGTAACAAAACATTCTAGAACTTTGCAAAAATTATACGGTTTGCAATATCGAAATATACATGTTCATTCAAATTGACCTGTATTTCACCAAGAACCACCGCGATCATGGTGGACCACCATGAGATAAATTTCCCGATAACGCAGAGACTTACACCGCAATTTGCCACGGTGAAATCACCGTGTTCAACGGTGTATCGTGGTGAGATAGTAATTGTCCACTCTGGGCTGAATCACAATGATGCGATGTGGATGGCAGAAATCGCGCTAGACGTAGTGTATTTCAACGAAAAACGATATAAAGAGTCAATTTGGCTGTTGTATTTTGTTTTTATTCCGCTGATTAGGAAATCGGGATTCGAACTGATATTTGTGGATTTTCGGGTTCGTTTGTCGAAAGGATAACGGAAAAAAAACGAAAACAATGAATAAACACGTACCGTGGAACACGTTGATAAGCGATTCCACAAGACGAGTTTAATTAAAGGGATTGCTAAATTACATCTTAATTCTTTATTTGTCACAACTTTGTTATAATATAAGATTACATGTTTGGGTTGCCATGAGCATTCGGTGTGGTATACATAGAAATTAAAACTTGTTCAATCCCGACGTTTAATCAATTGAATATTTTGGATTGCAGGACCATTCGTTACTCAAAATCATTGCTTCGTCTTCGAAGAACACTACAGCTAAAGAGCTCGGCGTAAGAAACTCTGCTTTAACTACTTACAAGCCATATATCGTTAGAGTTAGTTGTACACACATATTTGAATAGCGATCCGAAGCATATTTATAATAGAAGATTTGCATTGGCACATACTCTGTTCATTGACATCGCATTGTCCTTGTAATGCAAAGTACATTTTTGACCTGTTAGATTTATTAATTTATTTTGTTACATATTTTATAGTTTAAACATATCGTCAGTGTTTACATAAGCATTCAATGCCGCTTAGATGTAAGTGCAGTACGGTAAGTACACTGTTTTAAATATTTAATTGGCTGATAGTCATTTGTGATCTCACTAGCTAACTGTCAAAGTATCTTTTAAATGGTATGGTTCATCCTATAATTTCCAGTTCGATTAATGCGTCTATAATCGCAAGAACGCTACCAGGATTTAATTTTTAATTGCTTAAAGAAAATAGTGTACACATAATCCCATAAAATAATTGCGCACTTGCTGACATAAGTTTATGAGTATCCAATTTTCATATACCTTTATGCCAAAAAGTTATTTATTTATGAGTAGCAAACAAATATGCTGTTTTTAGCGACAATATGTATGATTTGTTGCGATATTTACCAATTTTTAAATTTAGGGTAATTTCCCTTGTGCACCAACAAATCAATGTAACGTTGGTAATATACTTGAACGTAAAATGGTTGTTAAATGTACAGATTGTCCTATCAAATGCAACATTATCTTTACAGATGAATGAGTTTGATGTTTTTACAAAGGCGAACATGACAGAGCCAATTGTATCATACAACACAGAACCACGAGTACTGTTATATGACGTCGGTGTGTACGTCAATATGAAATAAATGTGACGTCAAAATATACAGTTTCATTTTTTTAAGCGGCATTATAATATAATTTAAAGATAACTATTTTGTTAGCATTGACTTAATCTTAATCTTGATCTCTCTTTCCGAAACATTTTATATCTTATTTAAGTATGAATTAAATAGGAACAATTTAAAATATTATTTAACTTAATTTTCTATGCTACAATCGCATGACGATCTTTATTCATAACTCTTGTATCCGAGTTAAAATAAATTGTCTAACGTCTTCACGTAAAAAAGTCAATATTAAGATAATTAGATAATACCTATATTCTCAACATGTTTATTTTAAATGATTTACAATTTACATTGCATACCGCAAAGCAAACAGGATTGCAAAATTGAATTAAATAACACATCAAACAATGATAAATTCATACAATTGAAATTTACTGATTAGTGTCCGAACATTCAATAGTTGTATAATTAATTCTCGCCTCGGACCGTAAATAATGTGTTCCTTATGTTAAGTAAATCATTTTAATTTAAAGAAATTGCTTCTTTACTTTAGATTGAGCATAAACACGCTAATGATTGCTTTATAAATAAAACGAATATTTAATTTAATATTTTTTATAAATTAAGCATATTCCAGCTAATCTTTAAAACGCATGCACATTTGTAATTATATGGTAATTTATGTATGTTAGTTTCGTTGATATGAAGTACGCCATGAACCCTATCCATATGTTTCATTCTGATCACAAGCAAATATGTTCTTTTGTAAATCGGATATATAGTCGAGCGCGTAAATGAAGATAATGTAGTCGCCATGCAATTTATTTCACGGTGACTCATTAATTTGTATGTATAATATTTATTTCATTTTTAAGGGCTCTTTAGAATACGCATAAACGAATATTTATACCTTTGCTTGTATACCTTTCATGAATAGACACACGTGTTAAAATAATTTTGTATTTAGTTTTATGAGTGCATTCAAATTATACATAATTTTTTATTACTCAAAATACTATGCTTATGAACGTCTCCTTATATATTTGAATTGTCAAGCGTAAATTTATCTTAAGTGGTGGTCAGAAAAATAAAATAATTATGTACACAGATTCTTTACTAAGAAGATCAAATCAGGTCATTGAATATGCAATGTAGCACAAAACAAATTCACGCATTAACTTACGCATAGTTAGCTCAATACTTTGTAGCCAAATCATTATAAAATATTAATTATGATTTTCAAGGTACATAATCCTTATGCATTTTACAAGTCTGAAACACATATCATTTCGAAACCTATATTGTAAAGTAGTATAGAACGAAAGTAGATAACTTGTCATATATGTTGTGTAAATAGAGCTTTAAATAATATTTAATTAACGCGTTCCATATAAATATCATTTAAAAATATGAAATTATATACCACAAGGTATGCGTTATAGTGCGTTTGTAAGTAGTATACCTGACATTATATGCATTTCAGTTCAAAGAGAGACGTATGAACGCAAACTACACTCCGGTTCTCAACAACCCACTTGCAGTAACGTAAGTACATGCGATTCTATTATTATCCATTTGAAGGCATTGTGCATTTGCGATACGCATTTTCAAAGAAATTGTTATTTAAAGTTCTTTTTATAGCAAAGCAAAACCAACTGTAGGTAACGTTGGTACAAATATTTTTTTGTATCGCATATAATTATATTCAATGAAGGGCGCATAAGAAAATCTGCTTACAAACAGGCTTTCAGTCAGAATAATAAAACTTATTTCCACGATATTTCTGAAACCTTCAGCTCGTCTTTAGACATGTACGAAAAACTACGTTATAAGTTTTTCAAATGTTGATATTATAACTAATAGATATTCATCAATAAAGTATAGATAGATTGTGCAATCAAGAAATTAATAAAAATAAATATAAAAATAAATAAAAAAAGAATAAATATATATTTATATATATATTTATATATATATAACAAAGTCGCTTCTAGCCGTCTACAAAAAATAAAACGCTTTTATTAAATTTGCCGTATATGAATATATATTTTATTTATTTTTCTTTATTATTTATTTATATTTATTTATTTATTTATTTTTTTTTTTTTAGTATTGTGTTACATTTCTAACCTGTTAGATTTGTTAATTTATTTCGTTACCTTCAGCTCATCTTTAGACATTAACCCAAACTACGTTATATGTTATTTAAATGTGGATATTATAACTATTTGATATTAAACAATATAGTTCTCAAACGGGGACTTTTTGTCCTCCCTTAAAACCACGCAAACAGCCATGCTGGTGGAAATTACTGATTTATTCTTATGTAAGTGAAATAAATACGCGCTAAATGATATCAATAAATCTCTCCAAGACAGCAGCGCAGCGCCCCTCGTTTTTCGTGTACCGTTTAATAAAATCAAGAACGGTTGATGGGACCAAATACTTCGTTTCATGTTTGAAACATCGATGTTCGTAGTATGAAGAATGAAATGAAATAATAACAGGAAAATTCGATTGGTGTGTTGTTTTATAGTTCGTTCAACGACACACGATATAAAGAGTCAAATTGGCTGTTGTATTTTGTTTTTATTCCGCTGATAAGGAAATCGGGATTCGACCTTATATTTGTGGATTTTCGGGTTTCGTTTGTCGAATAGATAACGAAAAAAAACGAAAACAATGTATAAACACGTACCGTGAAACACGTTGATAAGCGATTCCACAAGACGAGTGCAATTAAAGGGAATGCTAAATGACATCTTAATTCTTTATTTGTCAAAACTTTATTATAATGTAAGATTACATGTAAGGGTTGCCATGAGCATTCGGTGTGGTATACATAGGAATTAAAACTTGTTCAATCCCGACGTTTAATAAATCGTATATTTTGGATTGCAGGACAATTCGTCACTCAAAATCATTGCTTCGTCTTCGAAGAACACTACAGCTGAAGAGCTTGGCGTAAACAACTTTGTTTTAACTACTTAAAAGTGATATATCTATTGAATTAGTTGTACACACATATTTGAATAGCGATCCGAAGCATATTTATAATTGAATATTTGCACTGGCACATAATCTGAACATTGACATCGCATTGTCCTTGTAATGCAAAGTTCATTTATGACCTGTTAGATTTGTTAATTTATTTCGTTATATATTTTAAAGTTTATACATATCGTCAGTGTATACATAAGCATTTAATGCCGCGTTGATGTAAGTGCAATACGGTAAGAACACTGTTTTAAATATTTAATTGGCTGATAGTCATCTGTGATCTCACTAGCTAACTGCCAAAGTATCTTTTAAATGGTAAGGTTCATACTATAATTTCCAGTTTGATTAATGCTTCTATAATCGCAAGACCGCAACCAAGATTCAATCTTTAATTGCTTAAACAAAATAGTGTACACATAAACCAATAAAATAATTGCGTACCTCATGACATATGTTTATGAGTATTCGATTTTCAAATACTTTTATGCAAAACAGTTATTTATTTATGAGTAGCAAGAACATAAGCTGTTTTTAGCTTACAATCTGTATGATGAAATAAAAGATGTCTGATTTGTTGCGATATTTACGAATTTTTAAATTGAGGGTAATTTCCCTTGTGCACCAATAAATCAATGTAATGTCGGTAATATACATGAACGTAAAATGGTTGTAAAATGTACAGAATGTCCTATGAAATGCAACATTATCTTTACAGATGAATAAGTATGATGTGTCTACAAAGGAGAACATTACCGAGCCAAATGTATCATACAACAAAGAACCACGATCAGAGTATTCGAATATGAATAGTGAATATGTATATGGAATAAGTACGGTGGGTATGAAATAAATATGACGTCAAAATATACAGTTTCATTTTTTAAGCGGCATTATTATGTAATTTAAAGATAACTATTTTGTTAGTATTGATTTAATCTTAATCTTTATCTCTCTTTCCGAAACATTTTATATTTTATTTAAGTATGAATTAAATAGAAACACTTTAGAATATTATTTAACTTAATTTTCTTTGCTTCATCGCTTATTGATCTTTATTTATAACTTTTGATTCCGAGTTAAAATATATTGTCTACCGTCATCACGTTAAACAGTCAATATTAAGATCTTTAGATAATACCTATATTCTCAACATGTTTATGTTGAATGATTTACTATTTAAATAGCATACCGCAAAGCAAACAGGATGGCTAAATTGAATTAAATAACTAAAAAAAGAAAACTAAATTCATACAATTGAAATGTACTGACATGTGTCCAATCATTCAATAGTTGTATAATTAATTCTCGCCTCGGACCGTAAATAATGTGTTCCTTATGTTAACTAAATTATTTTGAATAAAAGTAAGTGCTTCTTTATTTTAGATTGAGCATAAACACGCTTATGATGGCTTTATAAAGATTACTAATATTTAATTATCCCCATGTTTTTCGGAGAAAAAGTGAGGATATTGTGGTGATGTGCGTCCGTCCGTCCGTCCTTGCCACCTGCTCCTCCTACACTATTAGCACTAGAACCTTGAAACTTACATGCATGGTAGCTATGAGCATATGTGCGACGGTGACAGTGACGGAATTTTGATCTGACCCCTGGGTCAAAAGTTATGGGGGTTGGGGGGGGGACCGGGTCAGAGATTTTCACTATTTTTTATGTTATTTTACATTAACTTCTTCATTTCTGCACCGATTTAATTCAAATTGATACTGTGCCTCTCTTATGACAATACGGTCAATCTCAACTATGCATGGCCCCGTTACCAACCCTGGGGCGCCCCGGCCACATAGGCCACGCCCACCCAAAATTGCCTTTTACTATAATTTCTTCATTTCTACACTGATTCACTTCAAATTGAAACTGAACCTCTTTTATGACAATACGGTCAATCTCAGCTATGCATGGCCCCATTACCAACCCTAGGGCACTCCGCCCACATAGGCCACGCCCACATATGCCACGCCCACCCAAAATTGCCTTTTACTATAATTTCTTCATTTCTACACCGATTCACTTCAAATTGATAATGAACCTCTCATATGACAATACGGTCAATCTCAGCTATGCATGGCCCCATTACCCACCCTGGGGCGCCCCGCCCACATAGGCCACGCCCACATAGGCCACGCCCACCCAAAATTGCCTTTTACTATAATTTCTTCATTTCTACACCGATTCACTTCAAATTGATACTGAACCTCTCTTATGACAATACAGTTAATCTCAACTATTTAGGCCTCATTACCAACCCTGGAGCGCCCCGCCCACATAGGCCACGCCCATCCAAAATTGCCTCTACTATAATTTCTTCATTTCTACACCGATTTACTTCAAATTGATACTGCACATCTCTTATGACAATACGGTCAATCTCAACTATGTATGGCCCCATTACCAACCCTGGGGCGTCCCGCCCATAACAGGCCACACCCAACCAAAATTGTCTTTTACTATAATTTCTTCATTTCTACACCGGTTCACTTCCAATTGATGCTGGACTTCTCTTATGACAATACGGTCAATCTCAACTATGCAGGGCCCAATTACCAACCCTGGGGCGCCCCTGGGTCAAACATGCGGCGTGGGGATACGCGTCGGTCTTTGCCGCGCCATTTCTAGTTTTATATCTATTTTATAAATTAAGCATATTACAGCTCATCTTTAAAACGCATACACATTTGAAATAACATGGGCATTTATGTATGTGTTTAATTAGTCTATTTGACTTAAATATGAAGTACGCCATGAAATTCATACAATATCCATATGTTTATTCTGGTCACAAACAAATATGTTCATTTGTAAATCGGATATATAGTCGAGCGCGTAAATGGAGATAATTTAGTCGCCATGCAATTTAGTTCATGGTGACTCATCAGTGTGTATGTATAATATGTATTTCATCTTTAAAGGCTTTTTAGAATACGCATAAACGAATGTACATACTTTTGCATATATAACTTTCATGAATAGACACACGTGTTAACATAAAGTTGTATTAAGTTGTATGAATGCATTCAAATTACACATAACTTTATAATACCAAAATACTATGCTTATAAACGTCTCCTTATATATTTGAATAGTCATGCGTAAATTTATCTTAAGTGGTGGTCAGAAAAAATAAAATAATTATGTACACAGATTCTTTATTTAGAAGATCAAATCAGGTCATTGATTATACAATGTATTAGATAACAAATTTACACATTCACTTGTAAACGCATACTTAGCTCAATGCTTTGTAGCAAAATCATTATGAAAGATTAGTTATGATTTGTTTTCTGGTAAATAATACGTATGCATTTTTCCAGTCTGAAACACATAGTATCATTTCCAAATCTTAGCTATATTATTATAGTACGAAGGTAGATGTTGTGTCAATAGAGCTTTAAATATTGTTTTTAATTTACTTGTTCAATATTGATATCATTTAAAAATATGAAACATTTTACCACAAGGTATGCGTTATAGTGCGTTTGTACGTTGTATACCCGTCATAATATGCATTTTATTCCCAGGGAAGAATGCATAACTGCAATCCGGTTGTCAAATCACCCACTTGGAGTAATGTAAGTACATGATATTCCTATATAATACATTTGAAAGAATTGTGCATTTGCTTTACGGATTTTCAAAGAAATTGTTATTTGGAGTTATTTGCAGTAACGTAAGTACATGCGATTCTATTATTATCCATTTGAAGGCATTGTGCATTTGCGATACGCATTTTCAAAGAAATTGTTATATAAAGTTCTTTTTATAGCAAAGCATAACCAACTGTAGGTAACGTTGGTACAATTATTTTTTATATCGCCTATATATGCAATGAAGGGCTCATAAGAAAGTCTGCTTACAAACAGGATTTAAGTAAGAATGATATAACTTATTTCCACAATATTTCTGAAACCTTCAGCTCGTCTTAAGACATTAACACAAACTACGTTATAAGTTATTCAAATTTGGATATTATAACTCACTTCCGTCTAATAGATATTCATCAATTAAGTGTAGATAGATTGCAATCACGAAACATATATACATAGTACACTGTTTTAAATATTTCATTCGCTGATAGACATCTGTGATCTAAATAGCAAACTGTCAAAGCACCCATAGAAAAGCTAACGTTCATCCTATAATTTCTAGTTTGAGTATTGCGTCTATAATCGCATGAATGCGACCAGGATTCAATCTTTAATTGCTAAAACAAAATACTGCCATATAAAAACTTTAAATAAATGCGCACTTGAATTACAAAACAAATTCACGCGTTAACTAACGCATAGTTAACTGAATCTTTTGTAGCAAGATCATAATAAAACATTAATTATTATTAGTTTTTCTGGTAAATAATCCGTATGCATTAAAAAAGTCTAAAGCACATAGTATCATTTTTAAACCTCATTTTTTTAGTATAATAGTACGAAGGTCAATATTTCGCCATATATTGTGTCAATAGCTCTTTAAATATTTTTTTTTAATTCACTTGTTCCATATTAATGCCATTTCAAAAGATGACACTATAAAGCACAAGGTATGCGTTAAAGTACATTTGAACGTTAAATACCTGTCCTAATGTGCGTTTCAGTTAGATGGAATTTGTATGAACGCAAACTTCTCTTCGGTAATCAAACAACCCACTTGGAGTAATGTAAATACATGTAATTCTATTACATGCATAATCAATTTGAAAGCATTATGCATATGTGATACGCATTTTCAAAGAAACTGTTATGTGGAGTTTTTGTATAGCAATTCATAACCAACTGTAGATAACATTGGTACAATTTTTTTCTATCGCATATATACGAAAGCCATAAGAAAGTCTGCTTACAAACAGGACTTCAGTCAGAATGATATAAACTATTCGTAGATATTTCTGAAACCTTCAGTTCGTCTTTAAACATTTACAAAATCTACGTTATAAGTTATTCAAATTTGGATATTATAACTAATGGATATTCATCAATATATATTATACATATATATATATATAATTAAGTAATTTGTTGAACATAATAATTTTTAGATATTTAACATTTAAACGCTAGATATGGTATTGTAACATAGATTTAACGGGATACAAAGTGCTCGTTTTTATTTTGTGGTACAATATATTCCATTTTAATTTCCCGATATCTATTCATACGACACACGAACACTAACATGGTACATGGACATATGTTTAATATATTGTTCCACAAAAAGAGCATTTTGTATCGTGTAAAATCTATGTTACCAGACCACATCTAGCGTTGAAAATTTGGCTATTGCTTTAAGGAACATTGATTTTTTATGTGTTAACTTTATTTTTGAAATATTGTACGAACTATTCGTTGAATTTATGTGCTTATAGTCTTTTAAACGCCAAGTCGCTTACTCACAGCATTGACGAAAGCTTCACGCATAGATCAAACATGATTTGCACAATTTTAAATGTCACGTATGATGTATGATTAAAATAGTATGAGCCATGATCATGACGGCTTAAATAAACGTTTGTGACCCCTTTTTTAAACGATGTAAATTCGCAGATGGGAACCCGTATTATTTTTTTTTACGGAAGAGTATCGTCTTTACACATTCTTTTCAAAATTTCGTATCTAACGGTTATACAAGGTATGTGTTCAGAGCTTCAGTCATCATTTTCAGTACTTGCCTGACATATAAAACAGTAAGTGCTATCAAAAATTCAACATAAAAACAAACCAAAACTGCTTCTCGTTTTTAAATGTGCGGTAATATCTGAACATCGTTGTATTACGACAACCGTTACAAACTCTGATAATAAAGCATCGCAGTGATAAGTCTACGGTTATAGTTTCACAATAAAAAGACTTGTCATAATATATTATAGACGGGCATAATTTCATGGTTCTATATTTCTGCGTAATTTTGACATGCATCGAATAATAATTTTTTCAACAGCTGCCTGGATGAGCAGTTGATAAACGTTGTTAGACTATAGAGTTAAAAATACATGTGACGAAAAGTATTAGATGCACGTGAATGTACATATTTCTACGTTAAATTTAGAATTAAAAATTTAAAATATTGCATCCGAATATCAAATGCTGATCGATTCGTAAAATTCCAAAGATTTATTTCTACTCCGTCAATTTCACATTTTGAATACTTGCATGTACTGTCTAAATAAATAATTCAAAGTTTGATTTTTGACATATACATTTGAATACATTTTATTATTGTCTAATTATCGCAAAATCATCGGTTACAGTAAGACATGTTGACCACATTAAATTTACCACTGAAGCATATCTAAAGAAGCTCAATGCATATTCCTACACGAACGAATTCGAGCGGTTTAAACCTGCTATTGATTGGACATTTTTATATAAAATTTTGTCACATTAATTTTGCTTTTAAATCATGATATCAACAAAATCAAACTCCAACTTCCTTATTAGGCAATCATTTTTATCTTAGCATTACGGTTCTTTATTTGTGACAAGTGACAAATTTAGAAAAGAACAAAACACATTACAATACTAAACACCAATAATTAAACCTTGGGTCATCACTTAGGACCTTCAATGTCCAGCATAGCATTGATGTTAAACACCGGTTTAATTACGCAAAACTTTACACGTTACAATCCAGATTAATTCGTGAAACATATAAGTTTTCATTTCAGCTTATCTCGTACCATCGCAATTCATACTGTATTACAAGAAAAAATGATACAAAGGATACCAAGCAAATTTTATAACATTGTATTGAATATTTATCTATGAAACTTAATAAAATATTATTTTGCAGTCAAATTTAATAAAACAAACATTAAATATTAATAAAACGTCAAATACATTTAACAAACTAAATTAATATTAACATTAAGATATATTTAAGGTTTCAATCGTCGACCATTGTAAAGATGTAATTGCATTTCTGTGTAAAATGTCACTCACGTTTTAATCGTCTGACTATCAGGATAATAAGCTGACAGGTCACATATTACTGTTTTTTGGCAAAATACTGTAGATATATGATTGTATTGTTGTGAACTGTTTAGTATACGTCGATAACGGTTTTAACTTTTCCGAAGCAAAGTAATTTAAGGTATTTCATTACGTACATTCTTTTATGTAGGTACTAATCACATGAAGGCGTTGTACCTATGTTTTCTTTTGCAGACATCGACGAATCCTTTTACCTCCACTTATCAATCGAACGGAAGTTTGTTTATAAACACAGTAAGTGAACCATTAAGTTCGTGTTTGTGTTGTTGCTCTGTTTTGTTTCTGATAAATGTCACTTAATTAAATGCATAAGAAACACGTGAATTACGAATTCTTCTGCAACACATATATGCCTAAATTCTTTAAACAAATCTTATAGCATATAGCATAATAATAAAACTAAGACTTTAACTTTTCCGAAGCAAAGTAATTTAAGGTATTTCATTACGTACATTCTTTTATGTAGGTACTACTCACATGAAGGCGTTGTACCTATGTTTTCTTTTGCAGACATCGACGAATCCTTTTACCTCCACTTATCAATCGAACGGAAGTTTGTTTATAAACACAGTAAGTGAACCATTAAGTTCGTGTTTGTGTTGTTGCTCTGTTTTGTTTCTGATAAATGTCACTTAATTAAATGCATAAGAAACACGTGAATTACGAATTCTTCTGCAACACATATATGCCTAAATTCTTTAAACAAATCGTATAGCATATAGCATAATAATAAAACTAAGACTTATCGCTGACGCACCGCAGACATATTTTGAGTTTCCTTAACTATTAATGTACACAACCAAGTGGGAGGCAACATAACACGATCAAGTGTTTTTAATCATAGTTTACACTTAACAGTATTATATGAAGTTAATTTATTTGAATGCCAAACAAAATAAACATGGCAATGTAATTAAACCAGGTTTCTAACGTTTTATATATAGTACACTTTTAACATGTTAGATTTGTTAATATATTTCGTTACATATTTTATAGTTTATAAATATCGTTTGTGTATACATTAGAATTTTTATTCCGCGTATATATAAGTGCAATACGGCAAGTTCACTGTTTTAAATATTTGATTGGATGATCTGTGATCTCACTAGCCAACTGTCAACGTATCCATTTAAAACTAAGGTTCATCCTATAATTTCCAGTTTGAGTATTGAGTCTATTTATGACGATACCAGGCAGGATTCAATCTTTTATTGATAAAACAAAATTGTGTACACATAAACCCTTACAATAAATGCGCACTTGTATTACAAAACAAATTCACGCCTTAACTGACGCATAGTTAACTAAATGATTTGTAGCAAAATCATAATACAACGCTTATTATGATTATTTCTTATGGTAAATAATCCGTATGCATTTAACCAGTCTTAAACACATAGTATCATTTTTAATAGATAGATTGCACTCAATAAACACATTAACACACATATATAAATATATATATATATATATTCCTTTTTTGTAAGTATTTTGTTTAACATATGTAGTATCTACATATTGATATCTAGATATTGAACATTTCAATGCTATATATGGTATGGTAACATAACACGATACAAAATGCCTTTTTAATATTTTTTGTGGCACAATATATTCCATTTTAATTCATAATCTATTCATACGACACATGATCACTAACATGGTACATAAAGATGTGTTGAATATATTGTTCCACAAAAAGAGCATTTTGTATCGTGTTAAATCTATGTTACCAGACCAAATCTAGCGTTGCAAATTGCCTATTGCCATAAGGAACATTGATTTTTAAGTGTTAACTTTATGTTTCGAAATATTGTACGAAATATTAGTTGATTTTTAGTACTTATAAGCTTTTAAACGCTAAGTCGTGTACCCAAACAATTTACGAATGTTTCACGTATGTTAATTGTCACGTATTATGTATGATTGAAATAGAATTAACCATGATAATCACGGTTTAAATAAACCTCTCAATCTATGACCCTTTAAAAAATGCATTTATAGAAACCACATATTAATAAGTATATATCATAATAATTAGATACATTCAATCATATAAATGTATCATTTTCAATTTTAGTGTAACACAACAAGCCTGTTTCCTTCTTGCTCATTTGGGACCACAAGTTATCGGCCGTTATGGTGGGATCTTCCTTCACCAATACATCTAATACAGCTGTTTGAAATACCCGGAGTTTTTCGTTGGTTTTGCATTATCGCTCTGGTTATTGGGATTGTTTTTATGTTACGATTCGTACAAAAGAAACGGGTATGATCAATTACTGTATCCAACTAGTTCAAAGCGAAAATGACATAAGTTTTTTAAAACAATAATAAAACTCAATAAAAATACTACTAATAATAATGATAATAGTAAAAGTGGTTTGTATATTTGCAGTTTATTTATATTCCTTCAGCACGTGTGTTCTAACAACAAAACATTTTTTAAGGCGCGGCCTCCCGAAAGAAGATTGCTCTTTAAATCTCCAAAGTAGGAGTACAACATCTGAAAAGGATTTGATGATCCATCACTGTGGTTCGTGTCGAAAATATTAAGAGTTTGATATCTTAACTTGTTACATTAATGTTGAGGAAAGAAACTTTTTACCATATTTAACTTAAAAGTCATAACATTTGTATCGATAAACAACTTTTTTAACAGTATCCTTTAACATTATCACATATAATCAAAGTATATATAATGTGTACATATACGAATTTATTTTGTTATCGATGTCATTGAGAATAATAAATGATGTTGTATTTTATTCTACAGACATTTAAATTGTTCTAGTACTAGCATCTCATAAATAGTTATATCATGTTTTGTCAACACAATAGACATATTAACATGGTTGAACACTCATAATTATAATCATATTAACCCTTTTATAAACCTAACTTTCTGCTGTTTACACGGATCATAAGGATCAGGCTTAAAGGTTTCTAAAAATCTCATTTGCAATTATCTTTGAAAATGGCGCCCTCAGATGTATTCACTTAAGTTAAAATATATGTGCCCGTATGATGTGTAACACTCTTAGGCAATGGATTTACTAAAAAAACATATCTTTTTTAAGAACCATGTGCCATGTTATGATTTATTTTATTCAGATCTCAGCTGAGATTTTACTGTTGTATATTTTTTATTGTTTCATGGCGGTTGTATTTTGTATTTATTGAATACGTTTACTGGAAGTTATGTCGATTCATCGTAGAGTTTGAATCGATGAATTGTATTCACATCCTTTTCAGTATGCACGATTTTTATATGCGTTAAGTTGTAATATATTTATAAAAATATGTTACAATAACACAAAATAGGCAAGAACAATTATACATTGAAGACGCATTTCATAAAATGCAGCAATTAGAAAGACAAATTAGCGCCCCGAGCCGATTGTGACTAAGATAGTTCCTACATATTTACCTACAATAACCGAAGCTTTCTTTTTATTATGAGGATCGGAGGTAGTGTTCGTGTGTCGTACGAATAGATATCGTTGCACGAAATCAAAATGATCCGTCAAACTAAATTAAGATTCACATCGTACATGCATGATAAACATGCTGGCGAATTCGACTGTACAGACATTTTCGATTTCAGAATAAATTATCCGGCTTATTTCGCATTTTTCGACACATGTTCTTCTTACTTTTTATTTTAATTTATATTGAAAAATATGAATTATAAGTTGTGTACACATGTTATATAAATTCATAAAGATTTGAAAAAATCGAGCATACTCTCTTAAAGGTAACTTAATATTAGATCTATCTTGCAATTGCATATCGGGCTAAGTAGGGAAAGGTCCATGACACTGTTTCTTAAAATAGTAACTTTACTTCCAATTAATTAAGTGACGATTAAGTTATTGCTATGACCATATTTGTGTCAGTTGATGACATGTATATAAGCTTAGAATTGATTGCATAAAAATCAGTTTGTGCTCAATAATAGATATGATGTTGAGATCGTGTTTGCAGGTTACGTTAAGGCATAAACAGTTTTGGGTTCCGTTTGGAAGAATTTTGGTCAAGGTCACAGTTACATAATATAACAACATTTAGTTGTCTCATCGGCTTAATATTATTGGGCGGGTATTGCTTAAATAAATTAACTTGGTCACGCACATGCTTAAATTGAAGTTTAGGATTGTAGTTGTGGGTTAGTGGGATCAATAGTCAATTAAAAAAAAAAGAAAATCAAGAGTTTCTGCAAAAAAAACTTGAGTTTGAATTTGCGCTGCGTTACTATTTTGTTTTGGTAGCTTACCTGCAAACCTAATTTCAGATTGCATAATTATTTAAACGAAATGAAATAATATATAAAACGTTGAAGAACTGGTTTCAAAGCATGGTAATGTTTCTCTAGTATCTATTTTTCCTGTACCATTACTCGTCAATCAAATTTATAAGTCCTTCACATGTTAATGTTGTCGTTTTTGTATCAATTTTAAAGCATATATTGTATATATATATATATATATATATATATATATATATATATATATATATATATATATATATATATATATATATATATATATATTGTAATGTGATATATTTTTTATTCAAACATATGCAATGTATCCTTACTGAGGACTATCTAATTTAATATATGAATGTTATGTTTAAGGCAATGTATACAACTATTAACGTGAGTTATTAATTTCCTGTATTTCATTTTGAAGATAAAATATTTGGTAATATAATTATAACATGAACAGCATTATAACCGTCTTATTGTAATGCACTTATTCACAAGTATAATTAAAGAATGATAGTTCAACGTTTAGTAGGTGTTGTTCAAGAAAGGATGTCAACTGTTTCCATATAGGTTGGATGATTTTGCATTCCCAAAATATATGTTACATTGTTTAGATATTTTCAGCACAGAAGTCACATAATTATGTTAAAGTTATATAATTTTCGTTTAACAATATATTTATTGTCCGCAATCAATCTATGTATTATTTGTATTGGACGTTCCTTAGTGTGACGTCGATTTATGTTTTGTTAGACATAGTTAATATGTCTTTCCAATTTAGTTTATGTTTTTGGAATACATTTTGTCATTTAATTTGGGAGTTGAATGCTATTGCTTATTTGTATTTTGTTTACTAGCCTGTTTGTATTATTTGTGAGTTTTTGCAGAAATTGTGTGCGTATGGTTTGCGTGCTATTTGTGTTTATAATGTATTTAATATGTGATGGTATACTTTTTATTATTAACACATGAGAATATTTATTGTAGGTTTTAATACAATTAGCATATGTTATCGATGGAATAAACGTCGTTTATTCGGTTATCGAACAGTTGATCTACATACTTAATGTTTTGCTCATACCACTTTTTATAAAAAGGTAATTTATTTGTGGTTATGGTTTTATTATTATTGTTTTTGTTGTTTTACTATTATTATTTTATTCTAACCTGTTTGTGATTTGACTCCAATCGGAGTGAATATTTTATATAAACATATATCGGTTTATGTGTGTCTGTATCAAATAGAAGAGAACCACTAATGTTTCATTCACAGATTTAAGAGCCGCCATGTGTGCTTACTTGTTATGACAAAACAATTTCCAAATAACTTATTTGTAGCGCATAATAAACGTTGACCGCACAGGATTTGATTGAATTAATTAACGAATACATGTCAGTCAGTTGGGTATACCAAAGTTCATCAGGTTGTATTAATTGTTTTCGTTTTATTTTGTCTGGTTTGCCAACCCATAAGAACACAACATAGCAATTTTTATGGAATCAATCGTTCATTATCTGGCTTTGGAAGAACGGGTAGTGCTTATATCAATGTTTGCAATGTTAATGATTTTGATACATTTGGTTTTCCAACAAAGGTCAATTTTCTGTGTTGCCATGTTTTTAGACAGATTTTAATTTCCTGTTGTTCGGGTAATTTGTTGTTCAAAGTTGTTTCATTTTCATTGTTCTTGAATGTTAAGCCTTATGTTGATGCTTAATGTGATGTCCACTAGAAGTTCATTTTTTAGATGAATATGTGTATGCATATAATTACCTTCTTTTAGAACAGTACATTTAGATATGTGATTAATTTTCAAACAGAATAAGTTATTATGTCGAGTTGTTTAAGGAGCAAGGAGTATTACTACAGAAATTGGTTGCGTGATCCGACAAGTTTGATTGTTTGATTTCGACGCCTTGTTTAATAACTATATCATTTATATTTGGATTAGACTATAAGAAGGTAACACTTCTAGACATATTATAATAACGACGATTAGAGTGTATATCTTTATATTACACCACTTTCGATATTTAAACTATAAGAAAATAACCCATTGTTTATAGTTAGACCACTTATGTCAGTAAACAAAAGTGTCACCCATTTTATCAAATTTTCTGCAAAGTTCATTTTATTTTAACACGAGAACATGAAGGAATGATCTAGTGAGTCGAATGCATTTTCAAATCAGCGAATATCATAAAACGCAATTCGTATGTGTTATTAAAATAATTAATGCAATCTTGTTTCAATCGCACATTTTCGCCGGTAAAGCGCCCTTTGATTAAATTGAATTGTAACTTGAAATAATGTAAAATAACATTTGTTTAATTCTATTAACGATACTTTTTGTTTCAATTTTGTAGGCTTTGTTTAATGAGCTGATAGTGCACCTTAAGGATAAAGTTTATAGGTTTTACCGGATATAAGTGATAAAATACCTTGTTTAACAGGACAGTTAGATTTTCATTAATGATATAGTGATTCAGAGAATTAATTAAACATGTTTTAGTTTAAACCTATTAATTTTAGTTCAATTGGATCGAAAGTCTCAGGCTTGAAGAAACGCTCTCGAGTCCGTTTCATGGGCCTATAACAAGTACTTGGTGTCTTTGGGGTAAGATCTAGAGAACGCTCCGCGTGTGGTGATCGAACCCGTGACCTCCCAATCGCCAGGCGAATCCTTATCCATTACGCCACGGCGAACTTATAATCATGCTTAAACATCAATCTTAAATATGTTGTTGAATTTAATTGTGATACAATCTGACCTTATTTTGTGCATTTCTTTAAGTGCGTTCCCATATTCGTATTCTAAACGGAGTCCTTCATTATCATTTAAAGTAGAATGAGGAGTAATGAAATTCGAGTTGATTGCAAATCGCTTCCGTTTTAAGAAGTGCTCATAACATAAAAGTTGCTCTTCTGGAATGCATGTTCTGTTTGTTACTTTAATACTTTTTAGGACTAGTTTGTGAATGTTTATTTGTTCATTTTTCACCTTTTTTTATTCTATTAAAATGATATTGGTTAATATTAATTCCCACGTCTGTAGATGATTTCACAATCAGTAGTGGTATTATTAATGGTATTTCAGTTATATAATTGTCTTGCTAAAGTGTCTATATCATTCAGATTTTTTCTTTAAGTTTGCGTGTTTGCTTTTTTGTTTAAATGAGGTGTATCTTATTGTTGTATTGCGTACGTTACCTTTTATAATATCCAATAAAGTATTTATATTTGCATCTGTGTTGTTGTTTTTTACTGCATTTCCTGTTTTATTTAGGCTTGATATTGCGCCTCAAATGATATACTATTATTTTATTTGAAATAACCCGTCCCTTGCTTATATTGAATGTTGTAAGGTTTAAGTGCAACATGTGAATATTCGGTCATGAAAACTGGGTTGATGCTACAGTTGTCAATAAAATTGCACAATGATTCTGATATAATGAAGTTAGTTAGTTTGGTGTTTGGATCCCATATTATTTTGTACTCTGATGGTTTAAATGCATGTTCACATATCTGACAGGCAGGTTATAGTTTTCAATTAAATTATTCCATAATGTCCTATTTTCATGGCCATGTTTGTCGTAAATTTGATTTATCACGGCCGTGATGACTCCGCCAATTATTATATCTTACGTTCATAGATTTGTTTGAATTATATCGATAATATTAAACATATTAAGGTATTAGTACTAATGGGACATATTGATTTTCTCTTCTTTCTTCGCATATTTGTTGGTGTTGTGGTATTCTGCATTGATCATTAAAATTTAAATACAATTCACCGTACAATTTTTTTTTTGACATTTACAGTTTTGAACCCCTCAATTTTTATTCCCCATTTTTTCTGAACCATGTATTTACAAAATTCACTCTCATTAATCCAAATATTGAACGAACAACACTTTTTTAGTGTGTATTAATAGATAAATGCATAATATATACAAATATGATAGTTTTTAACATGTGAGAAAAGGAAAAAAAAATATATACAAACAAGTGATGTCATCATCCTTCGGAAAACGAGAAAAATTGCAATCTCTAGTCACGAGTCTTTTTTTAAATAAATTGTCAAACAAAATGGCAAAAGGAAATTACAATCTTCGAACATAGGAATCATCTACAATGTATGCTTAAATGAAAAATAAAGAAAAAATGTGGTCACCAGTGAAAACGAAAAGTTCCTGCTTTACAATCATAGGTACCCCCCTTTTCCAGAAACGCCATACATGTACTGAATTTTAGATTTTTATATGTGAGCATAAAGATGAGCTTAATGTTCAAAAATTATTATAAATAGATAAAAAAATGAGGAAAGGCCTATAATAAACTCATAAACATATTAACATACATACTCATCTCATATATCATTTGTGACATGAAACCTACTCAGTGCAGTAAGATTTGCTAACCTAGTTTGAAATTGCACGTGAAATGCGTTCTTCTATAAATAAGACTTGAAAATGTAACAGGGAAATAAGAACATTAATAATTACGTAACAGGGCACATTTAATCATTCAATCATACACGTTTAAAGGAAAATAGATTTATCAATGTATTAATGAGTAATGACACTAGTGATAACATTAAACTTATTATGACAAACAAAACAAATACATATACATGAGTGTCATGGTAGTTTTTTGAAGAACTTCGACAGGTTGGAATAAGTGTCTCCAAAAGACGCTTGACATTGGTGACCCTGGACTGACCGCCAGAGTTATTCATTATGAAAATGTTCTTGAGACCATCACGTTCAAAGATCATTTTATGATGCATAAGGTTGTGTCCAGAGCCAGCTATAATATTTATGTTGTTGCAGCATTGAACACATGACCGTAAACAAGAACACTTAGTGACTGCAAGTTCCTAGCTTGTTTCTTGGTTGAATATGAGTCCATAATCTGTCTGGTTTCATTTTCCTCCTGCACAGGTAATCAGCATATCACCGAAAAGATAACACAATTGTTCCTTTGATGTGGATATTTGCCTAGTAGTTATATTCAGGCAGGTTCATAAGAACTTTAGTAAGGTTCAGTCGAAGAAAATTATGCATAATTGCAAATTGTGTAAATAGTATGAATAATTTTTAAAAATATTTGGTCTTTTCTTTTTTATTTGGCTTCAATACGCCTTATCAAAGTTGTTTCTATTAATTGACAACAATTTTTTCATGTTAGTTAACAAAACAATCATATACAGACTTCAAATACACAAGCACTTGTATAGGAGTAAGAACTGACATAAGTGTTTCATGGGAAGTGTAACATAATCTATTATGATATGCGTCATCGTATTTATTTATTCAGACATTCACGACATTGCAATATTTTCATTACTAGTATTGTATATGATAAGTTCATTTATAAACATTCTTCATTCAACTGTTAATACCAAATACATGTATTATCCCTACTGGATATGAAACTGACTATTAACGTTACATTTTATTTATTACTTAAAACATTGTTTCTACATTAACAATCACATAAATCAGTGAAATACCTACTTCATTTCCATCATATTAAAAGGAGATAGTTGGCACTTCATGAATGGTCCTATCCGCATGTATTTCCATTTTCTGTAAGTTCAACTGATCATTGGAACATTCAGTGTTGACAAAAAGTAATTAACCCTTCCTGGACCACCATTGTTGTTGATCATTGCTGAAAAGATAATAAATATGCAGCATTTTAATATGGATAACCATAATACATAATTTAGGAGATCACACAAGTAGCAGTCATTGGCATATCATTTTCAGAATAGTAATTTTAGTATTTGGGACATAATATAATTGTGTTGTTTGTTTAAGGAAAACATCATTACTTGGTCATAAAATTCAAATATGCTGTCCTTGATTTTCATGCATTTACAACATCAATTTTTCCTTACATGGTATATTTTCTTTTACAAAATGAAAACAAATATTCCTGCCTAATTATGTGGTAAAATCACTGACAGGGTCTACTTTCCCTTCAAGATCACTTTACTCCAATTATGACTAATTTAACTGTTATACTTATAAAAAAAAAATTGCGTATCCATGTACCTTACTGTTCCAAGCTTTGTGTTGATAGCAAAACAAGGCATTCCTTTCTTGAAACGTTGAAGACTCTTCTTTACGTGATGGGTTTTGTCGTACGAAGGATACACCGTTCACATGGCTACAGTCAACATACTGGCATCGCACAAGCATAAATTCACTTTATCCCCCTTAAATGCTCAGCAACAATATTAATTTTGTAATTGACACTAGTTCTAACCGTTATTCTTGATAGTAGTCGAAATTGTCAAGCGTTTGACATTCGCATTTCAAAGGAATCGTTTTCTTCATAATTATCAACACTACCATGCAATAGTTGACGTTATTGATTAACTCCAGTCACATTAATATGAACAGCAATAACACTTTTATGAATCTTTCTCTTTCGATATAGCAAATTGCTTTTTCTTTAAACGACCCAATCTGTCACGTACAATGTCGGCCATATTTGTTGTCATTTTATTTAGCTTGCGGATCCTACATTTAGTATTTCATAGCGTATGTATATAATATTCGAATATTTCCGCACATACCCGGATAACGTTCGGATATGTAAGAAATAAGGCGATATTGCACGAAGTTCATTAGAGTGCTAATACCTTAATACAAATACAATATCACGATATACATAATTTTACATCCATCTTTTTAGATACAGTAAAAATTGACCTAACGGTCACTTGATAATAACGGTCAATTGCCGACAACGGTCAGTCTGGATTCCCTCCGACGAAAATCACTATATATTACACTTCAGAATAACGGTCGATTATCCATAAAGGCCAACGGCCAGTATAGTTCACTTCATAAGTCATATTTGAACTGAAAACAACGGTCACGCGTAAGTCGTTTTAAGTCACGAAATTAAGAACATAAACGAAACAGGTGCACGTAACAATAAGAATGTGTATTTGAATCATTTATTGGTTGCATTGATGACTAAGCATGAGCGCGTGACAAAGTCAAAAGATCTGTATAGCTGATAAGTCGTTTAAAACAACATTAAGCTGGCGATTGTTGTTATAAAAAGGCGATACAATGATAAGTGATCGTCTGTCAGGAAACTTATACATTGCAATTCATTTTTTATAACAAACAAACTAAATATTTTGACAAGATTTTGGCATTATTTTCTTTGAATTAGAACGATACAGTTAACGTATTTGCGATTTACGACAGCGAATCCGCTTTTATTTTTGTTCTTACGTGACGTCAATGACACGTGACAATCTTTACTTAAAATACATCCCAATAAATGTAAAACGAACTCTCGGCTTTACTGAATAAACGAGATGCATGAGTAAACAGCAATTCTAATCTTGATAAAGTCATAAATTCGGTTTAAAAATAGTTATGAAATAAAATCAATTTATAAGACATTATTCGGTATTATTTTACAAACAAATAGGTATGCTATTATCATTAGGCCTACTTATCGGCCATGAGCCTTTGTTTTATGCTGTGGTCGAATGACTGGGTGGATTAACGAAGTGGCAATATTACCAACTGACAAACAATCTAAAACATGTTGATCCGAGATTAGCGGTCACTCGTCGTCTGTAAGCCAATAGTCCGAAAACCGACTCGTATCCCCTAAATTGACTTGCAAATCATTTTAAATACAGCGTGTGTTATCAGTTTTAACATAAGGATCCACATATCATACTTTTTTACAGAGCATTCTAAGTTGAATACATTTAACAAATACAAAAGTGTTATAATATTTTAAATGAAACTCGCTCGTATAAAAGTTCTCTGTTGTTGTTTTTTTCAACGAATTTGTCCGGCTACTTATTAGTTGTTTCTCGCAAGTTTTCCGCTGTGGTATCCAACCTGAAAACATAAGTACAATTTATTATGTGAACAACATACGCGGTCCGCGCGGTCCATTTAAAAAGAATAATAACATTACAACAGTCATGGACTGAAAACGTGTCTTATCTCAATCATTTAGGTTAGTGCAACACACATTAGCAACGATTTAGAACCAAGCAAGATTCTTATGGTAATACTGGTTTCACAAAACATTTCCCAAATACTTCATGGTATAAATGGGTGCTTGTAACAGTCTTGACACAGTTTAAGAAGCTTTTGAGTCTCTCGAAAAAAAGCAAACAAATGTTGGGTGACATGTTTCAACATTAGTTTACGACCATTCCGAACGGAGGAAATTCTGGAATTCAGTATGGACGTATGTTTTTCTGTCTGTCAGTCGATCTGTTCGTCTGTAAGTCCGTCCGTCTGTCTATGGAAACAAATTTGTCTATATGAGGTTTTCAGCACTTTTCTATGTACAATATTCGAACAAACAGGCATGACTCCATATGGTATAAAGTTGTGCATGTGCGATTGGTATCCTTCAATTAACATTCCAAAAGCTAGGCTCTTTTTCCACTTTCGACATTATATATACGATATACACTTGAATCAACATGTACACACGGTCAACCGGTGTTATACCTGATAAGAAATACTTGCAACAGCATGGAGACACAACGCTTACACATACTAGGCTCAGAGATTACATATGTATTGTTCTATTCAACATTAATTCGAATCATGCATCTTAAGTCAAAACTGATCATACCCCTATATCAAAATACTATGTTTGGGAACACAGAAAAATCAAAGTTTGGAATGATGTACGGGCCAAAAACTGGATTTAGAAAGAATGACAACTCTTCGAGAGTATAAACATGATCTAATACATGTGCGTATTGTTTCTTAGTTAATTAGATTGAAGTTAATTAAAGCCATTTTAAACCAAATTAATTGTTAATGTTAGTGTTAGGTGTAATTATATATATAACATGTAAGTAGCAAATTCCATATTATATGACATAATATAATATGAAAATTCGAACACGGATATACATGCCGCATGGATCGTGCTTAAACACATCATGAATACAGATGCAATATAAATAAATGCGACAGCCATATGGGTAATTTATGTTCAAACAAACCCACAATACACGTATGTACGCATTGCTCTACAATTTTGCATTGATGCATTTGCGTATCCATCGATTGAAATGAAACATATAATAATGCAATCAAATAGAGTCGACCAACAGATTCCTCTTGGAAATACTGAAGTTCGTCAGTAATATTGACTGCGTTTTAATTATTCTAGTTCATGTCGCTGTATAAATAAAAACAAATACCTTCACACTTATTTCCGCATTACCTTAAATACTGCATACTAAGTTCAGAATGTAATATGTGCCAATCTTAGCATTTCGATAAACATTTAACGATCACTATTAATCAATTGAACCTTTCTGTATTATTCCGTCAAGGTGCGTGCAGAACATATCATTCTCATAAGTTCACCTTGAAATTACACATTGATTTCAGCGATAAATCACATCTTGTAGGTTTATTTATGCTATATTTAGTGATTGCATCAAGTGATTGATACATTGCTGGAATCCCATTTAGAAATAAGCAGTTTCTCTTTCGTTGAATTTTAAGAGTATCGCCGGTCTTGATTTTTCAACTTTCAGTAAGATCATTCTGAGTTTTGCCATTGGAGATACATTGTTTTATATCACAGAAAGGTTTGTAATTGTTTGTTTTTTTAGGAAGACATGTTCTAGCAATTTTAGTTTAATTGTTTTGCATAAATGAACGCGCCGAATACGGTGTCCACAACCGTTTTACCTAGGACGAATAACTTGTTTGTATATTGTTATTCGTTTTACCTACGATGAATAACTTGTTTGTACTTCGACGTACAAATATGTATTTCGAAGTGTATTTCATATTTGTACTCCGACGTACAAGTTTGTACTTCGACGTACATATTGTAAGTCGAAGTACATTTCTCTTTTTTCTTAGCGGATTTTGTAGACTTTCGACACAAATGGTACGCCATATAATTGTAGCTATTTTAGTAAATTGGGAAACCATGAAAATCATGTAGTAAAGTTTAGTTTACGTTTATGTGAGCTATGATAAAGATGTTGTATAGGATGTTATAGATGTGTGAAATATTGTGTGTTAGATACAAATAGGTATAGTGTGTATCCTGCTTTACCATATAAATGCTAAAAATAAAGGTATAATTACAAACAAACAAAAACTTGTTTGTATAATTTTAGTCGATTGTCTAAGTTTTCTCTGTCATTCAATCTATACGCACTTAAGCTCTCGATTTAATGTTAACTGTGGCCACAAGCGGTTAGGATGTTTGTATGTCTCTTCCGTTTAGCATGGTTATCGTTTATGTTATTTATCTGTTCGGTGTTAAGGTTTGTTTATTTCTAGATCATTTTCAATGAAAGAATGTTCGCTTCGTTGCACGTTCTTGCTACTTGAACAAAAATTGACTTGTTCACAGATTGTGTGTGTTTAAAAGTCTGTCATTACATGCTTTAAATTTATAAATATTAACACTAAAGAGCTCCAGTATGAAACAAAAATTAAATAAAACAAAGAAAAAAGTATCCTCGCATGGACTCGAACCACTGAACCTTGGAGTAAAAGTCTAGCGATTAAACCACACGGCCATCCGTGCTGTTGTTGTGCATGATTGTTATTTTTTATAACCTATATAAGCAATCCTCGCAATGTCACAAAATATATTCAAGGTTAACAACGGAACTTTCCAAATTATACAATCGTTTCGAGTTTGGAACGCTTTATTACTGTAAGATTAAAAAAAAATGTATATTATGGATATGTTAGAGCAC
Organism: Dreissena polymorpha; assembly: GCF_020536995.1. Taxonomy (NCBI): domain Eukaryota; kingdom Metazoa; phylum Mollusca; class Bivalvia; order Myida; family Dreissenidae; genus Dreissena; species Dreissena polymorpha. The sequence goes on from NC_068356.1 coordinate 63,958,422, forward strand.
GGATAATGGTTAATGTTGAAGATCACATTTTCCATGCCAAAAAAATATAACTAAAACGAAAATTTGCAAATTTAAAACATGTTTGTCAATTTATCAAAACGTGAACAAGTTCCTGTAAAAAAGTTCGTCATAAAACTAGAATATTGCATACATGTATAATATCATCTTGGAATCCCAGTTATTCGAGTTTAATGTAAAACAATGGCGAAAATCTGATCATAGATAAATAACGACACATCTGTTTAATTCAAACAGATAATGTAAACTTGTAGACACGACTATATCTCGTTAAGATGTAAAATAAGAAAAATGTATGACCGAGGAAATTTGAGTAGTTCATTTAACGATAACATACCTTTGATGCTGCACATACATCAAGAGGAAACCCCAAGGTAAAAAATAAAGTTTAGGGATAACCCATCGTGCATTTGTCCGTAACAGTTCTAAATATAGTACTCATAAAACTCCATGGATGTTATTAAACAAAGTAAGTAGTGTTACAAACACCAAGTCAGCAAAACAAGTGATAACATTTGGCTTTGTTTCCTTGACTTGGCCTACTCGAAGTTATTTTATACAAACAACTTTTCGTTTTCATTTCCCAATTTGAGCTAAGATCGGCAGTGTCTAAATTTAGACTTATGAAAAGAAATAAGACCAAGGTTTTTTGTGTTTTTTTTCCGATGTAAAACACCTATATATAAGTAAAGGTTACAAATAGTGTATACATTATTGTGAGCATTTGGAGCATTTAACGGTATTAGTTTGCTAACACCGTTGACAACTGGTATGTAAATACGTCACATTATTGAATGGCTAATAATTACCTGTTAATATACAACATTCGTTAGGTGTTTTAAACAGTACAAAAAGAACACGCACCCTCGACGATCCTTTACACGATACAAATAATACTCTTAATTGCGGTGCCATTTTTCCTAAGCGAATGAAAATCCTGCTATATGTAACAGGTTGCAATTGTATACCACACATACAATTAAAATATAAAGCTAACGCGTAAATTTTTTATTTGTTTTCGTGATCTTGAAAAATCCAAATGAATGACGGCGTTTATATTGCATATACTAAATAATCATCATTTTACCAATATATCAGGACATGATTTGTGAACACTATTTTGAAAACATATAAAGTTATGTAGACACTTTGGGTAAGCAGAAACAAATATACAGAAACAGGTATCATTCGTTCATTCAATTTGTATGCGATACCTTTAAGTTATTTATTTGTTTATGGATACCGGTGCGAAATTACCCGTCATTATTCCATTATGTTACACTGTTTATCCACTAAGCATATGCATTACTTATTAACTTTTAAAGCATTATTTGATCACAATATTGACATATATTCACATTTATATTAACGTACGTTATGGACATAAGATTAAGATTAGTAGCTTTGGAACAATTGACAGCAACACACTTAATCAGTCATCGAATTTAAACCGATTACTATATTGTTGTTACCCGTTGTTGCTTTGCATTTTGCGTTATAAAATGCACATTAAAATTTTACGAAAGTTTCGTTCTTTCAGTATGTTAATAACTTAAAATATTGAAAAGAGCAAGCATATTAACGTGTACGAATACACCCACAAAGAAGTTCATCTTACCATTGATATCTACTTGCAAACGCAAATGAGTCTGGGATGCATAATTTCCTTAAAGGGATCTTTTCACGCTTTGGTAAATTGACAAAATTAAAAAAAGTTGTTTCAGATTCGTAAGTTTTCGTTTTAGTTATGATATTTGTGAGGAAACAGTAATACTGAACATTAACCATGCTCTAATATAGCCATTATATGCATCTTTTGACGATTTTAAAACCTAAAAATTATAAAGCGTTGCAACGCGAAACGATTGAATAATTTGGAGAGTTCTGTTTTTGTCGTTAAATTTTGTGAAACTACGAAGATTGCTTATATAAGGTATAAAATACGTCAAGATTGTGTACTCGGCGGAATAGCTCAGTAGGCTAAAGCGTTTTTACTTCAGAACTCTGGCAGGACTCCAGGGGTCACTGGTTCGAAACCTGCTCCGGGCAATGTTCTTTTCCTTTTTTAATTTTTTTTCTTGATTTTTTACTGGAGCTTTTATGATCCAATGTTTACATTTATCAATATAAAGCATTTAATGAATAAGTTAAAAAAATGCCAAAATCTGTGAAAAGGCCCCTTTAAATATTGGACCATTTAGTTTAAGTATGATATTATTAAGCGTTATATCATGTTTATAAGCGAAAATGCATACAACAAGCGCATGCTTTGTTGATGCGTATTCAAGCTTTCAAATATAAAGCCCTGAACATGTTTTTAAGGTCCCAAAAGTCCATATTACGGTGTCAAACTCTACTAATAGTTTTCTTTCCTTTGCTTCTTTAGTAACTCTTGTTTTTTCACCATGAGTGTGCACAACTATACCATGTTTTGTCTATACATTTATTAACGAAAATCAGGTAATATGTTATACAATAATTCATACAATATGTTTTAACAAGTCATAAAGTATGTTTTTAGCCTTTCGTGCAGGGAAAACAATATTTTCCATATTCAGAACACGCTTTTGTTTACCACATGTACGACCCCCTCCAACTGACCCATAACAGTGTCAAATTAATAAAAAAAGATTTACAACTGGAAACTGTAAAGCATGTGTAAGTTATTATTTGAATTTCGATAATGCTTTGTCTATTATAAACATTAAATTATAGGTGTTTATAGGTTTTATTTCAGAATACATTAGGCTTTAAGCCCATGAGTACACAAACATATAATACACAATGTAGTAAACCGTGGTCAATGACATACAGGTATATATATATATATATACTATTTTAGGCAATATAAGTTAACAATTTGTAACGAAAGAATTGGCAACTCTAAAGACATTCATATTCAAAATAAACAAATATTTTGAACATTTATATATTAAGGTAATTATATAATATGCATATTGTAAAGTCTTATCGTATTCAAAATAAACTTGAATGTTCTAACAATGTGAAAACATATATTTTTTATTGATTGACAACACATAGACAGTAATATGTGGAGAGATGCTATTGATAATATAATTCAGTTCTCAATTTAGCTGCGTTAAAATAAATGTTGCAAGATTTTTAATTGTTTTAGCGTTGTCAGTTTGTAAAAGTTCAATAAATTGTATCATATTTGTGCGATTCCAATAATATCTACGTATATATTGTTTTCTAAGACTATTAAAAACTGGACATTCGAGTAAGAAATGGAACTCATCTTCAAGAACGTTACAGTGTTTACATTTTCTGTTTTCATACAGTGTCTTTTCAGGCTTGTGCCATCGCCCTGCTTCGACTTCAAGTCTGTGAGCAGATACTCGTAAACGCGTAAATTCGAATCTTAATTTTGAAATATTTACAACATTGAGATAAGGCTGAAATCTAAAAATTCCGTAAATGCAATAATTTTTACCCCTTGTCGTTTGTTGTAACTCGGTTGTCCAATTCTGAACGTATATATCAGATGTGCGTTGTTTAACAATGGATATAAAACAATTAACGTCTCCAACTCCCTGAAAAAAACATGCATCATTAATATGGTTGCATTACCTCATAATATTGAGTCTGTTTTCTTTATATTGTATTGACAACATTGAAAGTGTCTCAATACATTAGTATCCAACTTTAGTTGTTATATATTGATGTTGAATTATCTGTGTATTACTTATACACAAACACAATACAAAGTAATTATAAAATTTTAAGCAGCAATAATGTATTGCTAAGCGAATATTGATTAACATACAATTTAATAAAAAAAAGTATTCATGTATTATTTAATGTTTCACTTTAATAAGCGTTATTTACAATCACATTATTGGATGACATAGACGCGATATATTTATAGAACAATCCATTCGAGATGTTGCATTTGTATACTTATATATAAATACGAATGCGAATACTTTGTTAAACGAAACTCAGAACAATGTATTATACTGGCATGCACTCCTGGAATAAATATTACATTTTTTACTTAATTATACAATGCATTGACAAATACATGCAAGTCATACAAACGCTAATATTGAAACAAATGTTTACATACAATGAAATCTGTCGCTTTGGTTATTAATTTTTAATTTATTTTTTTCTTTTCAAACATGCATTGCTAATACTACATTATAAACGTATTTATAGGTTATTAGTATACTAAACGCACGTTTTGGACATTCAATTGTTCATTTACGAACTCAAATTAAACACCGCAAACTTGACTGATATTATTTTCAACGGAAAACTTGTTATTTTAACTTCCTTATTTACATGTTATCACTATATAATAAACATATGTTGAGAATTGTGTAATATACAAATACTGGATTTCAAAGTACTAAACACAAAATAGTGGCTTTCAAAGCGCTTTGTGGTAAATATCAGAGGGTCGTTTCAGGTTATCCAGTACAGGTATACTGAAAACGAGTACACCAGAAGTTACTGGCATGCATTGAACATGATTTCAGATGAGAATTTTCTCCTGTGAGTCCCTGCAAAATACATTTTACTACTTTAAGATTTATTACACATTTGGATCAAGGGAATCAGACATTTTCATATTTGCATAATTTGTAGATAGCACACTCACCAATTACAAAATTCGGAAATTCTTACATCGGTATTGAATGGTCAAGAATCAGAAACTATGGCAAGTCTTTAAATTTTCCAAGCAAACAAGCACAAGCACTGTGTTAAAATGTTTAAGGGGTAATCATACGAAAAACATTTATCGTAAACGACTATATTTGTTACAGAAAATGCAGTCGTTATCGAAAAGAGTTGACATTGCAGTTGTTATGCTATCCAGTAAGTATGTTCTTGTAAATCACATTTACCTTACTTCAGATTGATCTACCGTTTTCATCAAATTCAATTGTTTAAGAGCTCGTGCACTTAGGATTGCTGACATGTTCGGTTGATTAAAACTAATTTTTGTTTCTATACATAAACACACCATGCATTTTTTTATTATGATAAGATAATATCATTACACAATATGCTAACTGGAATCATACAAATGTTGCTAAAATGTATTTTATTCCTTCTTTCTACCTCTAAACAATAATTAACCATTCGCTGAGTTTTAATTGCTAGCTGACCAATCTCCGCGCTCTATAAATCATGCTTAAAGGCTTCGCTTTCTTGAAAGGATTACTGTTTTGTGTGTTACAGTGAACGTCATTTGTCATGGATCTTTTCATCTAATCTGTTCACGACTTATCGACAAGAGTGAATCGATTAATATTCTAATCGAAACAGAGGGGGAGGATTTTACTTGCAAATATCGAGATGGCGCGTCCAATACAACATACGGAATAGGGGAGTGTATATATTCGGTTTCAACGTGTTTCCCTCCTAATGAACCAGTGTCAGGTGTGTTTATTTATCGTGGTACTGAATGAAGTGAAATATATAGAATAACATGTTAATGCCTGATTTTTTTGTAGTATATCAGGCAAGGCTAAGAATAATATAACGGCGAGGCTTGCCGAGCCGTTATTGTATTCGTGCCAAGCCTGATATATTACACAAATATCAGACAGTAACATGTTTTTTCTGTTTATCATACCTCTACGACCCCGATTCTTACGAAATAATGAAAAAATCGTCAAAAAGCTGCAGTTTTAGCGGGAAAGAATATGACTTGTGTCGTTTGACGTGTTAATAATGACGTCATGATCACACGCGCTTAATATTTGTAAAAAATGTTGTTTGCTGTTTGTGTTGCGTTTTGTATTTAAAATATATTACGTCTTGGTATCAAATTGTTTGTTTTGTTTATTCTGATTCGATTTTACTAAAATTGATTACTTTATAGTCGATTCCGAGTAATATGACCATCCTCCACACATGACTGATTTAAGAACTTCCTGTTGACCATGATATATAAAAACTATATCAGGCAACGTTATATCGGGTAGATATAAATACGGTGGTATGATAAAATAATAAAGGTGATTTCAGATTTCTGAGAACATCGGCGTCTATTTCGTGCAAAATTATGCATTGTATTAGTTTGTGTGTCGAATACTCATAATTTCAGATTAAACATTGAGTCCTGGGTAATGGTTCATGTTTATGAGCAAGACATATATGTGTTGAAACTTGCTTTCATAATTGTCAATTTATTTATACGAACTGTTTGTTTTTATTTTGAAAACAAATACCAAACAACCACACTAAATGCATGGCGTATTAAGGTAACATCATTATAAGAATGCCGTTGCATTGGCGTTTCATATGTATCTAAGAAATAATTAAATAAAGCTAAGCTTATATTATTTGTTTTAATTCTTGAGAATGTGGTACACACATGTAATGTATGTAGCCGGATAGTTCTTTAATATAACAAAGGCATAGTAAATCGCTATGTCATAGTTGTATTAATGTTAAACGTTCAAATACCCACATGTAAGCATATTGATTGAAATGTTTCACTAGTTAACGCCTGTTTTAACACTATCCCAAACACTGACGTTTTGTATTTCAGGACTGACATTTGATTATAGCGCTACTCTGACTAGTGGAATTCTTACTGTCTTAAATGTTAATAAAGCTATACATGGAACAATTTGCTGCTACAAGACATACAACGTGCTGATAAATGCCTCATTAGAGTTTACAGACGATTGCACAATACCAAACAACGGTAAATAGTTTTAATTTTAGAAATTACAATTGTTTATTTTACGTTTATTTGTTTACGATCTCAAAATTAGAAGCATTTGCACAGAAAAAAGGTATTAAATGAACCTCATTTCAAAATCTCTTGCATGGGCACATAATATTTGTTTTCTTATCCGCGCCTGCAGTTACATGAGTCATTCAATATATAGACGCATCAAGACCAATTACTACGCCGTCAAGTGTTTATAGATACAAAATTTATAGATACAAAATGCCGTCTTATTTATTTATGCCATTTGTACTAAATGTTATGCTATCATTTTATGCAGCACACAAACATCCAACGGCGTTTATGAGTAGTGTAAACAAAGATTTACAATAAATCTTTTTATGTTGTTTCTTATTTAAAATGTGTGTGGTATTTTCTGAACTACACTCAAGCCATTTAGGACTCAACGATAAGTAAATAAAAATCAATCCGTGGTATTTTTACTGCAATTTTAGAAGTAACTTTTCGTACTACAATACTTTATACAGCTTATGCTTCAACTTTAATAGTGTCGTAACAGCTTTGTGTAGAGTTTTGTTAAATGTCCATACCAACTTATTTATAAGGAAAGTATTTTGCTATTATAGACGGCTATATTGCAGGCACTTCTTCTGTAGACAACACGTCAGAAAGCAAGCTGGCCATCATTCTCGGTCCTATTTTGGGGGGAGCAAGCGTATTGATACCGATTGTCATCGCGTGTATGTGCTGTAGAAGAAAATATGAAACTGGTACTTCCGATCTTAGTTTAAATCTTCATCGTAATGTACAGAATGCAAATTAAACGCATATAGGCTATTGACAAATTGAGTGTTCTTGGTTCTTACCTCCTGAACACTTCTGAACTAGTAAGCATCATTTACAATTATCTATGTATTTCTATTGAACTCATACTCATTTCAGATTATCAAGCGAATACAATGATCACAATGGAAGATTTAGACAGATAGTCCCCTCACAAAGCAAGGTAAATATTCAATGAATTATGTATACATTTTATCTGTGCCTTCATTGCTCTTTGATTTCAAATGTGAATATAAAAAATTACTTTGTAAACAAGAAGTGTTTTCAATTTTTCGGTTTAAGCGTTTGTTTGTCGTGATTAGCAATAAAAGTTTGACAGGATTCACATTTACAGAAGTAATTTTTAAACCAACGTTGCATGCGCTCAAATCAATTACAGGTAGTAAATATATACTTTCAAACATTGAGCTTTGACAGCTATTATGGTATTTCAATATAATTATTAATTGAATGTTACTTTAGTTTTACTAACACAATGTTAAAGATAATTAAACATACTTATTTTATGCTTTCCGGTGGTTTATAGAGAAATATCAGTGAATTAAAACTGATAATTTCACTCATTCAATTTGTTGGATTCGGTGGAATATCGATTTTAATTCACTCGTGATCATATAAAATATATATATTATAATCCACAGAATCCAACAAATATCCTCTATTTATTGCAAAATAAATATATTTAAACATACAATTGTTATATTGCGCCAAGTATTGCTAATTTAGTGAAAAAAATCTTTGTTCCCCACTTGATAGATTCTTTGAAGGTTGTATGTTGGCATATTTAAAACCATTTGTCGATGGTGAACAGTCTGTGATTGTTGCAGATTTAAAATTACTGCGAATGCGTAATTGAGCAATTATAAAGATATGTGCTTAACAAATCGAATTATATACAGAAAGAAACAGATTGAAAGGTTGGATACTCAACTGGAACTTAAATATTTAAAACGGAATTACAAGAAAGGCAAGTACTTACTTGAAGGGTCACAACAGCTGTTTATTTGCCACCAAACAACACATACACATATAACACAAATGTAGTTTGTTTTTGTATAAAGACGTTAATTACAATTATATACTTTTTTAAAGTGGTAGGCGACAATTGTTACCGCGGGCTACGTTTTTAAATGGCAAAACTGAAACACAGGATTTGTAACGCCTTCGGCTGAGGAATAGCAGTAATAATTCGTCAAATTATATGCAATATTGGGATATATAGACAACTGTTCTTGGATGATGGTTTATCTGACAACATGACGAGATTATATTATGCAAAATGAAAAACAATAAATGAATGGATTTCAACGTGTATTGTGCATTTGTGTTAATATGATTAATGTGTTTATACAATTTATGTGTTTTTGTGCAATAATTTATGTAACGTCACATAACGCAGATATGTATTGTATTAGTTGTATGAGCAATATACAAATACTTCTATTAATATCTCCGATTTAACTTCGCATATAGTGCTAATATAACTAGAATGAAGTGCAATTTTTTTAACCATAACAAACATTTTGTGGAAAAGAAATCTGACCATTGAGCTATTTAACTGATCCAATAAATCTAAGCATTCGATTCAGGATAGTGTTTGTAAACTAATGCTCATAAATTAAACACAATAATTAATAAAATAAAACCTTTGTTTTATTAACTTTTGCCATTCATACCAAATGTTTGCTCTGGCGGCAATGGGCTATTTTTTTTTTTGGGGGGGGGGGGGTCAACATGTTTTAAAATGACTCAGTCACAGTTGTTAACAAAGCCGAAAATTGGTTTCTAGAGTCAATTTTTAACTTGATTTGAGATTTTTGAATGTACGGTCAGATTTGTGCATGATTTTGTTTCGTTTATAACGTATTATTGAGACAAACTATTTGTAAAGTGATTATGGTTAGCTATTGTTATAACCGTTTGTTCGTCGTCATAAAGCGTGCAAATGTAAAGCCTGTTACCATTCTAGATATCACATTGTTCATCCAATCTTGATGAAACATGGTCGAACTGTTTATCTTCACACTATCGATGGCAAATTCAAATCAGTTTAACTTTAACATGCTTTTAAAAAGGTTACCAGGTTAAAGTTTAAACAAATGTCACAACTTTAGAGACAACCTTTATGATTTATCTTTGACAATATCTATATCGAGTTCGAATTAAGGTCGAGTAATTTAAATGTATTGCATGATAATTGTATAACACAATTCCATAGTTAATAATAGTAATTTCAAATTCATGGGCTTAGCAATTAATCTTTATGTTCTGATACAAGCTATCCTTCCAATCGAGCTGAACTGAACGTTGACAAAAACAGTCATCTTCTTATATTATTATGGTTGCTCATAGTTTTGTGCCTACAACGAACCTATGCCACTCTTGTGTATAAGAACCGCGTGACCAACAACAATTGCACGTGTCTCAATCGCTTAATTATGTAACCGTAATTATACTGTTATATCAAATTTTCATAGATACACATATATACCATATAATTTGAATGTCAATATTGGTTACAAATTGATTATTGATGCAATACCAATTGTGGTCCTAACACTCCATCAGAAGATTTAATAAAACTTATGCATAACAGATATTGCACTTTGTTACGAGGTCGGTCAATTTCATAATCAAAGTGTTTTGGTTGAACTCAGAATTAATTTTAACACTATCAATAGATTTCATTATCAAAGTTGATACACAAACAAACGTGACTTCGATCACTTTGCTAAATGTTTCTGATAGTATTTTCCCGTTACGTTACACTTTTTTTTTAATTCAATACTTGGTACACTCAAAGTACTTCCAAATAGTTAAAGCACATACATGTAGTACGTAGATCCTTTTTTCATAACGTACGCATTTGATTCGTATACACGTTACAGTATAATGTAACTGAACACACAGATTGTTGATCTCGCACGAAACATACTAAAATTAGGAAACAGGAATAATGCGTATTAAAACGGATCAACATTCTGTATTACGAGCAATCGATGAATACTCGTTAAAAAGGAAACTCATGATTTATAATGGAGATTTGTCAGTCGTGAAATTGTGCATGTTTATCATAGCATATTACATATGAAGTTGAATTCTATAGAAGACAAAACACTCAAATATATGTTCTTGTAAATGGCCATATATTGCGTATTAATTGATTGGAGTTGCAATTACGAATAGTTTTATGTAATTCACAAGTCCTTATTTTATTATATTCGAATAACCGACCTGTGTATATTGTGATATTTGTTAAGACAGTTAGAGGTTGTAACTGCTTTCACTTGAGTAAATAACTGTTGCACGTAATCTGTTAATTGAATCTGTATCAATAAAAATACGTTATGTTATTAATCAGATATTTGATGAAATTAATCAGTTGTTTAACTGTGTTGTTACATTATTTGAAATTCGATTATTGAAATTCCTGACAGCAAATTGTAATATTCGCTATTTCTACTTAAATCTTATTTTATAACAAGGTTTCATTCTTTCTAGTTTATCTTAATATCCTTTTCGTGTATTTTTAATTTATAAAAGGCAGGGAATCAAATTATTCGGTAATTTCCGTAAAACGGTTGGATTTGTCCGTAAAACCATCCCCTTTAGCAAGTGATACTTTAGAATCTAAAACGACACTCGCCTGAGTTTCTCTAGACATATAACAAAATCAAGTGTAACTTTTTTGAAAAGCAAAATTCTTTGACAATATTTCTGATTGTTTCCCTAAAAGTGTTCTGCATAATGCGCGTGTTTAAATGCGACGTATCAGAATAGTTTGCAAGTGCATTATTTCAAAAACATTTCTAAACATATACCTAGACATAACTGAACTTTTAAAGGGTGTTTTGAACATTGTATTTTCATTTTAACCAGTGTTTTTTTTTTGATAATTCTTGTTTATATATTGGGTTATGGCGGTCCATCGGGTATACGTTTGGGCCAGAGGTCGACATGCCTCCAGGTTAATGCCTTTAGTTTGCACAAACTTATCTTGATGATACTTTGGATATAGCAAGCCTTCGTTGATATCTATCTCACGAATGTTTCAATAACCATTGCAATATTACTAAATCTAAAGATATAATTTCCGCTACATAACAATTTTGCAAATTTCCGTGTAGTTAGTATATATGCAGACAAAGCTTGGGATAACATTTAGAGTCGTTTAAATAAGGTCAATGTCACTGTTACTAAAATAAGACACACACATATATATATATATATATATATATATATATATATATATATATATATATATATATATATATATATATATATATATGTGTGTGTGTGAGTGTTGATAGAGGTATTGTAATGAGAATTATTGAGTATGACGTTTCTATGCACACAGAGCTTTAGGTACATTTGGGACCGAAAGTGTCAAAATCACTATTATAAAAATATATATCAGGTGTCCACTTATTACTTCAATTGATACTAGGAAATGTTTGTATGAACATTTTTCTGTAATTTCAAGCAATTTTTTAGTATAATAACACGTTATTATTAAAGAATAAATTTAAGTCATTGTTATTTAAAAAGCTGTTTTATAGTTATGACTTCATAATATAAATAAATATTCATGGGCGCATTATTCTGGTATAGTTTGAGCTATCTTTTTTGCTGACAACTAAATGCACATTTTGTGTAGAAGAACCTTATTGAGTTATATGTTATTTGAGAAAATAGAAAAAAAATCAACCTTATTCGAATAAATATTGTCATGAGTGAATCTCACATAACTCCGACTTTAGTTAAATACTTGGTGAAAATCCGCTAGTTTTAGAGCTGTGTCAGTTGAAAACACACACACTTTTTTGATGTCGAGTATACAAGAGAAAAACCATTCTTTTAATGACCCTTAAACCCCTTTATTTATGGAATTTAGTGCATGTACAAATGTTTTCGTTCCTCACTTTGATTAAATGACGGTGTTATTAGCGAGAACGAATATGACAATTTCGGGAATTGTATACATTCCGACCTACTTCAAACTGGTAGTAACGTAGGTTTGTCCAGTGTTCATTCACCCGCAATAACGAACCGGCTAAATAGGGCTTATGATGCGAAATTTCGCGCAAATTTCTTCACAAAAATGGATGAAAATGGAAAATGAAAGTGATTATGAAGAAATTTATGTTGAACCGTACATATATGAGACGGAATTTAGTGCTTGTCAGTCAGACTTTTCTGAATCTGGGCAGCGAGGAATCTTTTGCCGATACTCAAGGAGACCATCGTGTTGGAAATACGGATTGGTAAAAATATAAATGTATTTTTTGTTTGTTAAATGCGCATTCCGGGAACAAATCAAAATTTTAATTTTGATATCGTGTATTGCAATTCTACAGTACGATCGCGTTGAATATGACTACGTTGTACGGTTCATTATTATCGACACAGGACGGATACTTGCAAGAATTCGGAATGAATTTATTCAAACTTCCGTTATAATAATGTGATAAAATCAAAACAAGGACATGTGTAGGTAAAAGTGGGCAAGGTAGGACCTTAGTGCGACAGGTTTCTGCACCACTGCGTTAGGACGTAGTCTGATAGCGATCAATGTTAATCATACCAGTTAATTTAATTGGGGGAGGTCTAATATCATAACTAATACATCACTGTGTCTTCCATAATCGAAATGAGATGTATCCGCTGATGAGACACATTTAAGCATTCACATAACAATAAGCGACATTACACCATCTGTAAGGAATAATACACAGCGCTCGGAACTTGTGTCAATTTAAGATCTTCCTTCGCTGGAATTTTGCGCAAGTTAAGAAAATAAGAAAGCAATCCTTTTCTTGTGACCGTAAATTTAATCCAGATAATTGTGATTACTGAGAAATGAAAATGTAAATGAAAGCAATACTAATAATTATGATTCATGCACAAAACTCTTAGCATGTTATATCTGATTGTGAATATTCACTATAACATACTAAATGATGTTAGCAAACAATATTAATGTTATTGATATTATAAATGCATTGTCTGTTACTAGTCTGTGAAGTAAACAGTAAGTAAATTATATGGGTGAAATATCAGTATAAGTATGTCTACATAGTTATTTTTTATTCTCTAATAATTTCTTCTCAGTTGAGGGAATATTATTAATAAGCGCATATAATATTTTTGACACATTCACTATTTTTTGGCGACCCAGACCATAACTTGAGTTATTTATAAGTTGAAATGCATTTGTCCTTTTTTAACTATTCTGCTGATTCACCTATTAGTTCTAAATAATAAGCGAAGGATTCAAATACATTTTTGTTGCTAAACCATTCACGCGTACATGCTTATAAAAAGTAGTGGCATTTTGAATAATCCGTAATCGTAATCTACAATAAGGCATACAAATAATGCGTTTCCGTGTTTCTAGTTATACTAATACAATAAGAATAGTGTTGCAAAATTTCAGAAAATATATAAAGCATTTTCAGTTATTAAACCCGGTATTTGTATTTCGAAGTTTTTTTCCGGACGCTCTTTGCACCCGTAGTCAACACACTTAACCATGTCGAATATCGTGTGTCATTCAAATGACTAATTGCAACACACGCTTTTAATAAAACTTAATGATAAAGTAACACAATAACTTATTGATTTTCAAAGTTGACGGTAAGCACGAAATGTTCTGATGTACGGAATACGGTTAGTGCCATCGTGGTTACACATCAAAATCCAGAGGGCGACAATGCGATAGTGCGATAGTACGTTGGCGACAATGCGATAATACGATGGCGACAATGCGACAGTACGATGGCGACAATGCGATAGTACGATGGCGACAACGCGATAGTACGATGACGAATTTTTCAATGGTGTGCAAACAGAAATATATAAACTATTGGTTTTTGCAAGCTTCAGCCCAATAATCTAGTTAGTATGCAAATGTTTAGCTAAAATAGAAACTCCGTTGTGTACGGCGAATAGCACCTAATGTGTACGGCGTATAGCAAAATAAAATTAAATTGTGTTGTACGGCGAATAGTTTTGAGTTTAGTAACCCACAACGCAGAAGAGAGGATCTCTGAACGGTATTGTTTTTATCTGTGACATTTTCCCCTATTTGAGATATGTTTGTATCCTAATTGGGTGCAATTCGTCTATTTTGGAACAAGTGGAAATGCAGAAACAAATGAAGCACATTAAAATGATCATGTTTATGGGGTTCCGTTTGACTGTCATGTGCACAAAGATGCAAAACACGTGTGTATACAAACATACTGACGTTAACAAAAACACCTCATTCAAAAACCGTTTAATTTTCACGCTCTTTTGGAGAAAAAATGACGTTCATTCATTCTAAAATCATCGATTGATAGCAGAAAGTTTGTCATTGCAATTTAATTTAATAAATAAATAAATTTAACTAAAAAACAAAGTTTAATTTCATCGTTCTTGGTATAATAATGGTTTATTTAATGCTTTCCGGTGGTTTATAGAGAAATATCAGTGAATTAAAACTGATAATTTCACTGTTTCAAACAGTGAAAATTATCAGTGAGAATTATCAATAATTTTCATTGTTTACTGTGAAATGACGTCATTTTTTGACGAAATGACGTCATTATCCCAGCAAAATTCGTTAGTTAAACTCTTGAACAATGTAAATAAACTGTGAAAAATGCATTAAATAAAAAGAAAATTTGTTGGATTCGGTGGATTATCGATTTTAATTCACTCTGCGCCACTCGTGAAAATATTATTTTCTATGATCACTCGTGAATTAAAATCGATAATCCACCGGATCCAACAAATATCCTCTATATCTTTATTCATTCTTAACTTTTTATATGAGAACAGACTGCTTGGCGTTGCAATATTATCAATGCGTCTTTGTTGCTTGCTAATTCACGTGCTCCCCAATGAATTGCACGCAAGTCGACTTAAACGTAACCCCTGCGTAAAAAAACGTGGTTTTCTTGGAGGATTTGATTTTCCAATTGATATATAAAATAAGAAATGCTCGAAACAAAAATGGACAGTTAACAATTTTATGTTCAAAAATTAAAATTTCGAATTATAGAAATTCCTTTGTTGTGCCTTCAAATTCACATATTTTCCGTGATTAAGTAATAATCAATTTAAAATTGACGTTACGTCAATTTCAACGTTTAAATTGCCAAATGTCAACGTTAAAAAGTATACTCTTACTCCCTTAATTATGCCCCCCTTCGAAGAAGAGGGGGATATTGTTTTGCTGGATGAAGGTCTGTCTGTCTGTGTCGGTCGGTCGGTCGGTGTTTATAGACACATTATTACATTTATTACAGGAAAAAGATATCCACATACATGTTCTATTACTGCCCCGAGAAGCAGTCATGCTTCAAGAATATGATACTGCATCTAATAAACTGTCATGAAGATGATGGAATACGTGTCAGAAAAGTTGATGGACATCAGATGCGGACAATTAACTTCAAAGCTATACCAGATCTGTGTCGGGAGCAGGGTAGAACTATAACAATTGATGACATCAAAGGCAATATTCATATTACAAGAGCTAATGCGATACCCAAAGATAGTCCATTTGAGAAACGTGTCAGGGTACAAGAGAGTAGCAGTGTTGATGACCAACATGACCCTCTCTCCAACGTTGCTTTAGGTCAGGAATTAATGGAAGATTCCAATGGAACACATGTATCCGGTTGCCGTGATAATACTGACAATGTCTATGAGGAATTGGTAACCTTATTACCAAAAGTGCTTGATACCATATCCAGAGACTCATCTATTTCTGAAATAGGAAGACAAACTAATAAGGAACGTTGTATGGAATGCCTTTATTGAAGTGCCTTTATCACTCAAAATTGTATACCCTTAATTCACGCTTTTCACTCTAACTCACGATTATGTCCATATGTTGTTTTCGTTTGCATTGCATCTTTCACGAAGGTATAATGGTGTACTTCGAGTTGATATGCAAAACACGACTGTTCAGGTTCGATCCTTTAATTCAACTACCCGTCAACAACAATACAAATCTATATGACGTCAAAATAATAATTATAATAACGTGCTCATTCGCGGCAACCGCCAATCAACGTTTCGTCTAAAATCTCATATAATATTCACGACATACTGGGGGCCGCAAAATGAAAAAACAGAGTTTTCACATAAGTATACGAATACGATAATCATATTATGCTTAAATATTTAAAAAACAGTCCATCACATCAATATCATGATTGTCCATCAGTTTCCATTGGCACTTATCACTTCGAGTGGATAAAGTTTTGCTATTGGCCTTTAGGGTATACAGTCCGTTACTGGTTCGCACTTTGGCCGCGCGAACATGCCCGTCCCTTCCGGTTACAACATCGACGACCACGGCAAGTTTCCTTCGACATCTAGGGCCATCATCATGGATCTGCACCACGTCCCCGGTGTTGATCGTCTGCGTGTTGGAACCAGACATTCGGTGGTGCTCGCGGAGTGACGTCAGGTACTCAGTCTTCCAGCGTCTGTAGAACTGTTGTATGAGCAGCTCACGTCGCCTTGCCATGCGGTTAAATGTAGCATGATCGGCTGCAGCGACAGTACTCCCGGCATCGAATGTGACGTCATCGTGTGGCAGCGTTGTAACTCGGCGACCGTATAACAGCTGCGACGGCGTGATATGCGCGGGGTCGTTTAGATCTGTTGATGCATACGTCAATGGCCGATCGTTAAGTACAGCCTCGATTTCTGTGACGATTGTAAGAATCGACGTAAGCTCGTTCAATGCCGGTGGCGTTGATTTCAGGCAGTCGTTCAAGCTTGGTGAATCACGTGACTGACGGCAGCTACAATCGTAGACGATGCGTATGGGTGTCGTTGATGATTCTTTTTCCACTGGGTGATGAGGAATGTAGTGCACTTGTTCAGCTGACTCTTGACCAAGTGGTACCCGCTCGATGAAGCCACGTCTTTCCTGCTCTGCTATGCTGTCACCATGTGCCCGAGGCACTTCCGGTTCATTGCACAACCTCTGAATAGCCCCAACAGTTCTCTTCAAGGCTATGTTGTGGTTTGTTGGTAGAGCAGGGTGGTCTTGCTTCCATGGTAGTTTGGCATGGTACCTTCCGTTGTCGTACTCAATAGCTGTCGCTTGGTATTGCTGTAGGTACTCGACAGACTTCCGGTCAGGTTCACAAGGTGAGATACCCATGTTCTCAAGACTCCAGAAACGTTCTAATATGCTGTGTTCTGGGGCGCGCGATGCAAGTACGTTCAAGATGTGCTTATCAGCTGACGCATGAGACGTGGAGGGCATCGGACCGGACAGTAAATAACCAATCTTAGACTTGACGGCGGTCGGCCCGTTCCCTCGAACAACATGATCTTCGACAATATCCCAATAGTGGTCAGCTCCAACGAGTAATGAAATGTCAAATAACGTGTCACCTGTAACGGAATGAGCCAACTTCAATCCCCGCAGGTACGGAAGTTCCGCAGTCGATCTAAGATATCCGCATCTGATGGGAGCCGCAATAGTGGGGACGATGAGTACACTAACAGGTATCTTTTTTCTCTTCGAAACTATGTACACTGTCGTGCGTTCTAGTTGCTGTAAGCTTCTGTTATTACTTCCTCCGAATCCCGTCAGGCTAAGTGTTTCTATTCCATCACTCTCTAGTTGAAGATCGTCAGCAAGCTTTCTGGTGATAAAGGATCGCTGTGCGCCTTCGTCGACTAATATGGCGGCATCCGTTGTATTGTGAGACGACGAAACAGGGGCAATGGCGGTTTTTAATATAACGTCTGCGTTCGACCTCTTTGTAGACGAGAAGAATACGGCGGCTTCCGGTTGCGGCGATTCAACTTCCGGTTTTCTTTGTAGCTCCTTACAGATAGAAGTGTGATGCTTCCGGTGGCAGTTTTGACAGCGTCTGTTTAACTTGCATTCTGTGATTCGGTGTTACCCCAAGCAGTTAAAACAAAGCTGTTTCTGTTTCACAACATTCATTCGGGCAGCAGTGTCAGGAAAGTTTTTACATTCACAACTTAAATGTTCTTGATCACAAAATGCACATGTTCTAGAATAATGTTGCGTATTCCTTTTGCCAAACTTGTTGCTAGGAGTGTATGAAGTCTTCTTACCATTCGCACTTGCATGAAACAATGCTGTTGAGTTGTAGTCGCTAACTTCCGGCAACGCATAGGAACTTCCGGTGCCGATCTCGAGAATGTTGATTTCCTTGTTAATCGCTCGTCGCAGATCTTGCAAAAACCAGTCATTATTCTCGTTTACGCGGGCGAGATTTTTACGTATATCCATCGGCAATTTTTCCAATACAACTGGCCCAATAGGCTACCGTACATATCTTGATGTTGTCCTAGCGACTCAAGACCCCGGATATACGTTTCCATGCGGTCGTAAAACCCTCTCAAACTCGCGACTGTGGAAGTTGGTGATGGCAATTTCAATAACGCTTGCATGGTTGCATGAACAATTTTGCAATTTTGACCATACCTTTCACGTAACAATGCGACTGCGCGCGTGTAATTTGCATTCGTGAGTGCAAATCCTTCAATAGTCATGGCGGCTGTACCCTCCAACTGTGCTTTCAAATAATTGAATTTCTGCACATCAGTCAAGTTGACATTGCTATGGATTGACGATTCGAATGAATCCCAGAACGATTGCCATTGTAATATATCACCGTCAAATCGTGGAAGTGTTAATTTCGGCAATTTATGAGTACTAGATGCACTTATCTCGGGCGCTTACTGGCCGCTGTCGTTTGACGAATTGGTGTTCACCCTGCGTTGGTTGCTTGGTGGTAGTGGACCGGATGCCTGCTGACTACCGGAACCGGATGCATGCGATAATAAATCGGCGGCGTCTGTGATGCCAATGTTAGGCCGCTGTAGACGCTGCTTGTATCTTCGTAGTTTGACCTCTACGTCGAAGGTATACTCTTCTGCCTCGACCATATCCTCTGGCGCAGCGTCGGCGTCGGTGAGCGAGAGAATTTTATCATTGTGGACTAGCAGACATGCCACTTTTTCTTCTAATTTCTCGATAAGCGCTTGAAACTGAATGTCATCGTCTTCATCGCTCGCTTCTTCTATTTTACTGACGAAACGGTCAATAATATTTTTCAAACCTAGCCGCTGGCCTAGTAACTTCTCTTTTGTCGTCGGCATTTTACTGTTTGTTCACGGCACCAATTTCACGAAGGTATAATGGTGTACTTCGAGTTGATATGCAAAACACGACTGTTCAGGTTCGATCCTTTAATTCAACTGCCCGTCAACAACAATACAAATCTATATGACGTCAAAATAATAATTATAATAACGTGCTCATTCGCGGCAACCGCCAATCAACGTTACGTCTAAAATCTCATATAATATTCACGACAGCATCTCTATCTTTATCTCACCCCAAATACCACAACAAGCATATACTTATAATACGGTCATCGACTCAATAATTCAAACAGATGTAATTTGGATCACTGGGTTTAGGGTAAGACCGTATTCAAACGTCGGTTTGCAGTGGCATATACTTCATTCTGGTTTCTATTTTTAGCATAACTCAATATTGTGGATAGATTCTGTTATAAAAAGCGAAACAAGTGTAACGTGTTCCCGCAGTGTATGTTTGGATCATAAATCAGAACGAGTTTCCGCCTGAAAATGGTATTTGCAACCACTAAAAATAGCAGTTTACTGCATAGGCGTGGTAAAATGGGTTAAACATAAAATGAATTAACATTCAAGGGAATGTTTTCACTTAACTTTTTATTTGGTTATAATCAGTTACCAGACTAGTGTTAAAATGCCAATACGCTGCAACTATTCGCCGTACACGACTTTCACGATTCGCCGTACACGACTTTTGCCATAAACAACTATTCGCCGTACACTACATTTATTTTATTTTAATAGATTTCCACGAACAATAATCAAACCGAGACCATAAATAGCGTTCAGATGGTATATATAGCCTAAAAGAATTGGAAATCAACTCCATACACTATGACAAACCATGTAATCATAAAAGAAAAGCTGTTTCTTCGAGAAGTACCAATTTCAAATCGGTACCAAGCAGTCATACATTTGAGTAAATAAAGCTTCATCAATACGAATTGCAATATAGATTCACATTTTTAAACATATTAATCTGTCTGTAAGATGCTTAACACGCACTGGTTATCCAGGAGCGAGTAATTATTAGATTTTTTAGGTAAGTACTCACTGCTCTCCATGGTTGTTTAGTTTATTATCGCTTCGATGGTCATCTATTTCCGGTGGTGATGATAGACAGTGAAATTAGTCTAAGCGCCAAGTCTCCTAAACAATCAAACATGTTAAAATTCGGACCAAACACTCATTGAAAAAAGAATATATATATTGATTACAACTGAAGCTGTATATATTATCAATAATTGATCTAGTAAATGACCAATCAAACACAATACATGACATTCTTGCCTAAATGAAAGTTGTATTCCCATGTCTATTTCCTTAATATACATGTTTTATTCTGATCTTGTTTCCCTTTGTTTACCATTCAGGGTCCTTTTACAAGACTTCACTGTTTTTAGAATGAAGGTCATGTGCAATTGTTTCGAAACAGACGCAGTCATTGTACTAGAAAGCGATACAAGGAAATATTATTGTGCGATTGAATTCAGTTTTAAACTATATAATTATGAAAAATACGGACATGAATTGAAGAGTACGCAGCATTATAGCGGTTATATTAAGTTCGCAAACAACTAACGTATACAGCAGCATGATGCGTGGAATGTTGATCCGTTTGGCTTTGTATTTAGGAACCGAAACTTGGATCATCCTGCGCATATTATCATTTGGTAAGTATTTCTTGCTCTTCATTAAGAGATTCTGGTATTCTCCTTATATTATAAGATGGGAGGAAAGAAAACAATTGTAAATACAATCTGGAAAGTGTTATTTTTGGTAATATATTACTCATAATATTATTGTACTACCATTTACAAAGCTTTTTGACAAAAGTTGATAAGAATCCCTTGCTAGACCAATTTGCGAACATTTAAGGGCATGAAATTATGAAAATAAAAAGAATTAAATAGTCAATTAACTTAATAAGCTCATAAGTGTGATGTGAACAAAAACATTGAGACGAATTCAGAAATATATTTCATATGTTGCATAATCTGCTGAATAATAATACAAATTATATTTATTGAGAAATGGTCTTTTCATAAGTCAGGTGAGAAAAGTGCAAGATATAAATCTGCGAGATAAAGACTGCATTTTTGAACGTGTCACATGTCAAAAAAATGATTGTGTGTGTATGTGCGAGACAATATAGTAAATATGCATACCCAAATGAGTTGTCTTCGGAAATGCTATTGGTTTTTTGCCCGAATTTCAGAACAAAATGACTTCAATTTCGTGCTGCATTAACTGTAAATTCATATTTAGTGGTCGATCGGTAAAAATAATTAAATATGAAAGTGCATGATGCGAACACTTCACGTAACATTATGTACACGTATTCGAAAAAAAACAACCTTGTCCCGATTGGACGTCAAATAAAACTATAACCAACAATTCATTTTTTTCGGTCAATCACGAGTTTCAACTGCGTGTTTAATTCCGCAAAATCGTCAATTAAAAAAAATTAACGCAATTATTGGAAAGCATTGTTTATGAAAAATATAAGTCTTTTGTGTTTATTTGTGTATGGTTCATTAATGCAGTGAAGTTATATTAGTATATTTTTAGCTCGGTTGTTTTCGGAGAAAACCCGAGGTATTGTCATAGCCAGCTCGTCGTGTCCGCCGTCCGTGTCAAGGTTTGTAAAGGTTTTTAACATTGGCTCTAAAATCAAAGTCCTTCCACCTACAACTTTGAAACTTTATATGTAGATGTTCTTTGATGAGTTCTACACTGCCACACCCATTTTGGGGTCACTAGGTCAAAGGTCAAGGTCACTGTGACCTCTAAAATAAATCTGACAAGCTTTCGCAGCCTGGCGTGGCACCCGTTATGCGGTGCTCTTGTTTTGTTCGTTATAACACGAGATCAAATGTTCAGCAATCGTAATTACATGTCTCCATCTTGATCTAAAGGAAAATGACACGTCAGAATTAAATCGCTTAATAATGCGAGACTTGAATGAAAAACGATGTTTGAAAGAAAACAATCCCGACTTATTATTGAGATTTAACGGATACAGCAAAAAATGGGAAACATGTCTTTTTGACGGGAAAAACAATTTCATTGCACTTATGTTCTGGTACAAAGACGGCAGTTTGAAAAGCCATATTTTATTTTTATTAACTTTTTTTGTTCCTAAATATCCAGAAATTTGTTTGGAAAAAAACAACACATGTCTTATTGTTGTCATTGCTGTGTTTGTTGCGATTGTGGTTCATTATGACTGTATTTATTAACTAGCGTAACCACGGTTTTATCGAGTTTTTCTTACTTCTTTGAGATTTTGAAAAGCTTTACATTAAGTAATGTTGTTTCATTTAAAAGTGCGTGTGTTCTACGTATGATAAAATGGTTCGCCATTTCGCATTTTTTTAAATTATTATTATACGATATTTATATACACGTGCGTGATTTACCTTCGGTGTGCTCATTGAGTACATGTAATTATAAATATTAAATATGTCTAACTTCGCGTTTACATTATTGAATGATTTTTGCCTTATTATACAATCTGATTATCTATCTATTCCAGCGTCATGTGATATCCAAATAACCAGCAGCAACGTTTCCCCACAAAGTTTTAATTTGACATGCCAATGGACGGATAAACACGCCCGTGCTGTTTTATTTTTCAAAAGGTCTATTATTCAGTCGACAATTACGGGTGTTGTTGCTGACAATACATTTTACAGTGCTTTGCAAATACCTGATTTTGATAAGAATTGCGATATAAAATGCGTCCCACCCCTAACAGCTGGTTGTAAATGCTTAAACAAATATTGCGTACAGTGCACGTTGAATGTCCGACTTGATAAACAGCAAGTTGACCAATGGAAGTGTGTCGTTCAGTATGAAGGAAACATGACTTCCAGCAACGCTATCAACGTCACGTATGGTGGTATGTTTATTGTATATTATTTATAAAATGAATTCAGTTACAAAATAACGATATTTAAGGAACAGAAACAGCTGCATAAAAACAAAATGACACTTATTTTAAGATCACTAAATTAAAATCCAATTTTATGATTAACGCTTTATTGAAACATAACGGTACAGACACATTCAGTGTATTAGCAAACAAGAACTTAGTTCAGATAAGGGAATATCCCCCATTGATCGATATTTAGTATTAAGACGATTGTGTCTTAAATTAAACATGGAGGTATTTTATTAAATTATACCTTTTACATGTATTCAGTTAGTATGTATTCATTCGCAATTTATATTTATCGATACATTGAAGCGTCACTGCTTGTTTCAGAACTTTTACAAATAACGCGGTTTGAAGTTGAAATATTTGACACCGTGTCCAATGTTTCACTTATTGAAAATACAACCGCGGAAATACGTTGCGTTGCTGAAGGCTGGCCGGTGCCTCGTATGAGTCTGAATCAAAGGCAATCACCCAGTCACAGATCAATATGAATATGAAGCAGAGAGAGAAAACACTATTTATATTCATTACCAGATTAAACCAGCTCGTCGCTATCATTCCGGCAAATATATATGTGTGGTATCAAATGTACATCAGGAGCTTTCAAAGGAGTTAAATTTGAACATTTTGTGTACGTATATTGCTTATATATGAAACCGATTACAAATCTCGCTCTTAAAACAAAGAAGCGAATTATTACAAAAGTTAATCTTATAAACAAAATCTTAGTTTTTAACAATATTGTATGGTCCTTATATAGTTACAAAGATTATATTGTTCATTATGATAGCATTATATATCCATCTTAATCGGATATAAATTAATTATCCGATAATGGTCCTCCTATATGCACTGCATGGTTATGTTTGTGAATAAAACGAAATATCTGTTTATCAGATCCTCCAACTGTTTTGAGCATCGACAATGTATACCTTAAAGAAGGAGACACTTTTACCAAATCGTGTAATATCAACTTGGAAATCCCCCCAGAAACGGCGATTCGATGGACCAAAGGCGATGGTGCATTTTCAAACGAGAATCTGTTGATAAAATCAGTTGCAAGAACTGACGCTGGAATCTACACTTGCACAGCGAACCAACTCAGATGGAAGGAATTATACTGGAACCGACTCTAAGCAGTTTTCCCTACATGTGCAGTGTATTTATTCTACGCCATGCGTTATAGTTGTATTTTATATTTAATATTTTCATTTTGACTGGTTTAAATGATTTAGATTAGTGTCTTTGTAACTATATTTTTGTGTTATTTAACTAGCTTTTAATAGAGTAATTTTGTCACTAACCAGCGTATGGATAACGAACAATTGTTTCAGTGAGTAAGAGACAAACCTAACTATTGTCCGTTCTAGCAATGATCTATGCACTTGTAATCACTATTTCAGACCTTCCCGTTGTGCAAAAATTTCAAATAGATACATTTGACGGCATTTCCAACGTAACCGTACAGGAAAACGACACCGTCATATTTGACTGTGTCGGAAAAGGTTTTCCCCCGCCAGATCTTAAACTCATGAATAATAATTTACAACTTAACGAAATCGTTGGTGAAAGCGCACAAAACACGACCACTGGTATTCAGCATGTAATAACGCGTGCTAGATGCAGTCGATTAGAAAAATACACCTGTACGGCGTCTAATGCCATTGGATTTGGTGGAAGGGATCTTTACCTGAGTGTCTTGTGTATGTATTTATCAGATAATGGAACGTATTCGGCATGTGTGTGAAATTTTATATAAATTACGCCTGAGCAAATATACATTTAACATTTGATGAATTGTAAAATAATTTTAAAATTCATATATTTGAAAATAACGCCCATATCCAAGATTTTGTATTATTCGTGTGGCTATTAATTGCTTAACTTTATCCCGTGAATGTCTTTTCAGGTCCGGTTCGAAAAGATCTTAAAAGAACAGCAGCTGATATAAACAATATAGCTTTACGTAATTTGGGCGAAGAAGTGACGTTTGCCTTTTTCGGATTCGCTAATCCACTACCAAACATTTCCTGATTATATCTGGAGAAAATGCACGGACATCAGTCCATCATGTTCTGACATCGCACTCAGTCCTAGAGTTACTGACACGAACTTAGTAAGTAGCAATCTTACGTTGGAAAATATCACAGAATCAGATTACGGGATGTACATGTTGCAAGTGGGCAATGGTATTGGAAAGACGCATACCGAGTTGTACTTCCTGAAGCGTCCTGGTACATGTGCGTATTTCTTATTGATATTAAAGGGATCTTTTCACGCTTTGGTAAATTGACAAAATTGAAAAAAGTTGTTTCAGATTCGCAAATTTTCGTTTTAGTTATGATATTTGTGAGGAAACAGTAATACTGGACATTTACCATGGTCTAATATAGCCATTATATGCATCTTTTGACGATTTTAAAACCTAAAAATTATAAAGCGTTGCAACGCGAAACGATTGAATAATTTGGAGAGTTCTGTTTTTGTCGTTAAATTTTGTGAAACTACGAAGATTGCTTATATAAGGTATAAAATACGTCAAGTATGTGTACTTGGCGGAATAGCTCAGTAGGTTAAAGCGTTTTTTACTTCAGGACTCTGGCAGGACTCCAGGGGTCACTGGTTCGTAACCTGGTCCGGGCAATGTTCTTTTCCTTTTTTTAATTTTATTCTTGATTTTTTACTGGAGCTTTTACGATCCAATGTTTACATTTATCGATATAAAGTATTAATGAATAAGTTATAAAATGCCAAAATCTGTGAAAAGGCCCCTTTAATCAAATTCATTAATCAAGTGCTTGCTTATCTCTGATGAATGCAAATGTACTTTTCAGAAATCTAATAAAATTATGTATTATCGGTGAATGCATTAGGCCTAAAATATTTTTTTTTATTAGGCTATTAATAAAATGAACAATATTATTGAGCAGTTAGTCAATTTAATTTCTTAAAGTGGTTTTATTTCGTTTAGCCATGGTTGAAGACTCAAGTGTCCACAAAAGCCCCAAAAGAACATGTTAATGTTACAAATAACATATTAGCAGGAGCAAGCGCGTTGGTTGTACTTGTGATAACCGTTGCTGTTGCATGTGTGTGCCGGTTTTACAGACGGAGTCTTGGGAGTCATGTAACAGGTATAAACAAAATATAATTTCTATATACAATAACGTAACGCATATCCGTAAATAAAAAAAACGCATGCACATTCTGCAAATGCATAACATTCACATTGAGTCCTTAACAAACCCAATCTTTTCGCTTGACTTTGTATGTGGATTTATCTTGATATTTACTAACTGTACGGAAAGATATATGTACATTTTGTTTAATATTATTTAAAAGAAAACGTCGTTCCTGTGAACAACCCCGCAATAGAAAGGCGCTTAAAACGAAATGTCCGACCGCCTTTCAACGGAGTGATGAGTAGGATTTATGATGAGATTGATCCTGGGATATTTGTTTCCGAGAGTCCGCTAGCAAATGGTATGTGAAGCCTCTAAACAGTTGTGGTCGTCCTTTAAACGGATGCACTTGTAATATAAAATAAATAATAGTTAGTGCTAAAAATAATGTTTATTTTCAGAGCATGCGGTTATGTCATAGCTTTTAAAATGATGCACTTGTGATATAAAATAAATGACAAGAGTTTCTGACAATAATTTTATTTTCAGAGGATGCGCGTATGCCCTTGCAAGGATTGTAAGTATCGCTAATGCAAATTGTGGCATGTTTTATTATATCGCAAACTGTAAATGAAACAATACTAGCGCGATTAATAGCAGTTAGTGGCAATAAAATGGCAATTCTGGCGTGTATAATGTTTACAAACACGTTACATACAAAAACGGTCATATATAAAAATAATTTGCTTACTGTTTTTTAACGCTTAGCCTTTGATACAGCCTATACTAAGGTGAGCGAATGCCTGCAACCGCTGCAATCAGTGTCGTTAAACTATGCGATGACATGTAAGCGTATTTGACGTCTGGTAAATGATGATTCTGCTGATGTAAAATGATTGAATTTCAGAACAAAGGTAGAACGCTATGAGACGCTAGATCGCTCGGGGTTGAGAGATGAATCTAAATACAATACGATTGTTTCTTGTTGATAGCAGTAAGCGGAGAAAGTACTTTTAATTCGTTTGTTGCTGTTTAAATATGAAGCAAATCAGAAACTATACGATTTGGGTAAGAAAACTTTTCTTGTACAAGTCCGTACTACATTTAGTACATACGAAGTAAATCAGAAGATTAATGTCATCAAGAAGTAGTGAAGTGTGTATTTAACTCAGTGAAGTGTTGACAATTGGTACGGCCACTTGTTAATGTGTCGACGATCAGGAAATGAAATACAACGGCTGCGAGATTTATCATATTATGTTTTTTAACAGGCCTTTTACTTCGTTGTGATTTGAAAGTATGTTGTTTTAAATTCTATAATATGCTGCACCTGTAAATATTTACATTTTTATCATCTTTTACACGCATTACTTATATCATTGTCTTAAAAGTATTGTAGATATCATTTGTTTGCATTCTCATGTTTATTCTTTAACTTTCTAGTTGCAAATATACATCGTCTATATCTCGCCATTAAACACTTTGTAGAATTAACCAGTATGCTTCCATAATAGAAGTGTGTGTCAATGTCAAATACCCTAATTCGGATAAATCGCCTACTATATTTATTTAGTGAATTTAGCATCGTAACAACTCGTGTCAGAACCGGTGCATCAAAATAACGGACACGTTTAATTAACGAGACAAAGTTTAAAAGAGTTTCGCCTTAACATGATGCTTTGCAATAAAAAATGTGTATGTCACTGCATGATTTCCAAATTATCGAAGAATCTTTATGTTCTCATTATTCCTTTAAAACGTTCGAACATGTGCATTTCTCGGCATTTATATTTATGAATTTGAGTTATCCATGCGTTTTAATCAACATGTCTGACGGATATATATACTCATAGCATTAAGCGATAACAACATTCTCCAATAAACAATGACACAATGGCAGAATCTACTTTCAGTGAAAATAATTTAACGCTTTATGACACAATGCTTAAGTATCTGTCTCTGGTTTTACAGTACTGTGCATGGAAACCCACTGATTTGGTGATAGGTTGACGCATTTATCAAATCCGGGTCTGATTATGGTCACGTAAGCTGCACGCGGTTACTTGCCTTGTCTTTACAAACATACCCAGCTCTTCAACAACGTTTCATTATATTTGAGCCTCATTCTGGGAAAACGGGGCTTAATGAATGTGCAGATGAGCCTGTGAAGTCCGTATAGTCTAATCAAGGACATAATTTGTCGTTTA
Source organism: Dreissena polymorpha (assembly GCF_020536995.1). Taxonomy (NCBI): domain Eukaryota; kingdom Metazoa; phylum Mollusca; class Bivalvia; order Myida; family Dreissenidae; genus Dreissena; species Dreissena polymorpha. The sequence continues at coordinate 63,987,387 of NC_068356.1, forward strand.
ATGGTAGTCTCTTCTTAGCCAAAAACCAATGTGGAAGGAAAGAAACGATTGCACAGGCTAACTTGGGACGACAGTTTACTCAATGCAGTAAACCCGATTTTCCAATAGCGAGGCTCATTTGTATCTGATGGCAGAAAAAACGATCGAATTTCGAGATTTTGTATATTATTAAAAAAAAGAACAACAATTAGAGGACTTCTTTTTCCACGTGCAACGAAAACTAGATCCGCACGAGACTCCACGCTCACGATAGATTTAGAAGTGTCAGAAAGTCATGGCTGAGTGGTTTCAATCCAACAACCCGTCTTATTTTAAGTTGATCTTAACCGTGTTCGAGGAATCATAACTATCATATTAAAAGAAATAGCATTACAAGCGATAGAATTGAGAATGAGTGTACAATTGCTTTCTATGGACTCCGATGTATACCCTTAGTCGGTAATGTTCATTTTTAAACTCTGATAAATGGTGCATCAGATCTGATCTTATCAGCATGGATTTTTGAATTCTATATTTGATCTAAGTTGTTTCCGGAGATGCTGTATAAGGCAAAAGCTAATGGCATTCAAGCGTGATACGCTTTAACTCCTTGAAAAGCCTTATGTCTGGTACTTAACCATGGCGAAAATGTATACAATGTATACACACTGCGATATATTGAACACATCTCTCATAGTTAAACATTATCACATGCATACCATGCAGACGCTTTAATTTGCAACGGTGTATTAAAGATATGTGCAATATTTCATAAATCGTTAAATTATTTGTTATTAAACGTCAAGCGGCCTTTTGTCCGGCTTTGTCCGCTATAAACATATCAGTACCGTTTTGGACGCACTCACTTCAGCATCGTAGAAAACTTGTTTAAGACGTGCTTACATTTTACAAATACGATTGAATGAAAAGGAAGAAAATACCTCGTTTCTATCATCAAAATAAATTTCATGTAAAGTTGTGTTTTATAACTTAGTTGTTAGTAATAGTAATATTCATTACAATTGAATAAAATAAGTTCTAGTGAATTGCTTTTAAATGTGTTTTGCGGTCTAATATGATACATTACATATCATTTAAAATCGTGTGTTTCATCATTATTTCTGGGCTAAACATTTTGTTCAGCAACCTTTTTAACCGGTTTAAAACTTTTTTCATTAACCGTTCTAAGGCTGAGACCCGGGCGGTAATCATTCATGTTTCGTTTCCAGTTATTGTGTTTATCTTGTAATGTATAAGCAACTCAGCATTAGCCTTAAATATAAGACAACCATACCGAATGTATATCATACTGTTTCTCGATTGCAATATTCATATAAACTTTGCATTTAAACCTAACCTCCATAAAACACATACAGCTTCAGAAGCGAGAAATACGTTGATGATGTTGTACGTTACTTTTACATACTACCTAATGTTTTATGTTAAATGCACCAATATAAGACGCACATGCAAATTACCCTAAACGTCACAAGGATAAAAGGAAACAGTCACTTCATTTAATTGAAGTTACATAATGCCAACAAAACATAATATCATGACCATACTGACTTTACAATAACTGAGACCAAGGAAAAACATGTTTAGAAAGTCCATTTAAGGCAATTGACTGGGGACGAACGGGAGATTAAACCGGTCAATAGGCACTTTGCGTCGGTTTCCTAACATGCCTGTCAACGCTAGTTTTATTGGTTACTGTAATCAAACAATAGCGAACCACTTAATTGCACTTTCACATTAGACGTTTACAAGCTGCATTAGTAATGAGTGTGCGCTACGCATACATAAATCAATTATGAAATCAATTATGCGAACTAATCACATCAAAATGACAGAAAATAAAAACATATTTTATCTACATATAATACAGATATTATAAAAAGCAATTGTAACTCGATAAAGAGTTATTAAATTATAAGAGCTTTGGACTAGTAATTTGGCAAGCACATTTTGTCTTGTAATTCAGGACGTCGATTTTACCCTCCATGGCAAGAAATACTTGGATTATAATGTTCAGTACCCTTACATTAAGATACCGATAATGATTTTATCATTTTCCATAAGATAAACAAATGTCATCATGCATAAAACAGCAACGAATAAAATACCTACATATTGCATGGATCAACAGGTACCTTGATAACAAAACCAATCGGTGAAATGATAAAAATTTAACAAATAAATTATCTTCTACATTGGTAACATACATTACCTGCTGTATAGTTCAATGTAATTCATAACGACCAAGTTTGCGAACAAACTGATACGTTTACTCGTATTTACTTGCATTTGTAAAGAACCGCACCTGAGCAAACTATTTCGGCAACGCGTTTTGCTAAACACTAGGTATATTTCTAGACTTACACAAATCAGTAATTTAAATCTGAATTGTTATCATAAATCATGTTAATACAATTAAATGATTTTTAACGATTAACAAGTAATAAGCTGAAGTCAATTAACTTTCATTTTAAGAATGCTCTTTGTTAGAGCAAGACAGTTTCGCAAGATAACCCAAACGAATCCGAGTATCATAAAGTAAGTGACCAGTTCCATGAATAATACCATTCCACATTGAAGTTGTACATATTTGAACAACGTTTTCTACACGATAGAACTTGCAGAGACATAGAAGTAAACTTGCGTTATTACCAAATATGTAAAAATATACGTATATATCTTCTTTATTCAAATTAAGGGAGATTTCGTAAAGATGTTAAAAAATGAGCATATGTGCTGATGGTTCACTATTTTGGCGTTAAAGCATTTTTCTACGGTTTCAGGATGCATTTTAAATCAAGACTTTTATTCCATTGTCCGGATTGAGATTCCATGATCCAATATTAAGAAGACCAGCCCTAAACTAATTCACTACACAAATATGAGAGGTGAATACTTCGTTTTTAATGTTCGAATGATGGAAACATCACGTTGTTTAAACGAGTTTTTAATAATTTAATTAAATATAGTTTTTAATTAATCCAATTCGAACTCTGGAACTTGCTTTCTTTGAGGAATGTAATGTTGTGATGCTTGATTGTTTTATCTTAAGTTAAGCGATCAAGGTTGAAAAACACGTGTAACTGTATTTGTTTAAGTCTTAAAATCATTAAAATGTATCTCAATCCTTTATTTGAAATAAACAATTGAGGTTGGTTATTTCTGTTTCCATCGTCTAATATAACATTATGAATAAAAAAGTAAATGACAGTATACCCTAAACTTAATGATATATATTGTGAAATAAGAAAAATAAAATTTGATCATTTTCTTTAATTGGTAGTCAAGTTATTGAATACCAATTTTAGAAACAAAGATATAGAAACGAAAATAAAAATACAAGTAGAACACTTTTTAGTATATAGAAGGGCACTCATAGTTCATTTTAAGCATATTAAAAGACACCCATATCAAAACACATATCCACAATCTTGTCATTGTAATCATATGTTTTTTTTTGTTAAAGTCTTAAATGTCGGCAAAGTTGCACACACAGATTGATATCATTGCTTGTCAAGCTCACTTTTTCTTCAGGGTTTTCTCAATATTTGATATGAGCTCCTGGTTGGTATTACCTGTATAAATAAAACCGATAAACGTCATTAAAATATAAAACGCATTAGCATACTGACAGATGTTAGTTCTTAGGTTAATACTATTTAAAAACAGGAACATAACACTTAACACAAGTACATTACATATATACATTCATATTACGGTAAAGTTCTCAAACAACTGGGCCTGGTTTTACAAAGTTGAACAATCTCACGGAAGTATGTTTTTCTTAACAAAGGTGTTCTGGCTTTAAATGTAAAACTTTGCAAAAAGTTAAAATGGAAAAAAAACAGTTTTCAAACAATTGTTATTTAGGATCTTTTAAATACTTCAGTTCTTCCTATGACATATGCAAAATTTCTTGAATTGAGACCTATTTTATTATAAGAATCATTATTTAGGTGATTATATGTTCTGTTTTCAAAAGATAACGAATTTGTTTAAGTAAGCCCTGCACAATGTACAATGCACTTAATACACACAGAAACCCATCTAAGCTTTGCGCACCATGCGGCGACTTGTCTACGCTACACAAAGCCCATTTAGAACTTGGTAGGTAAGTGCGAATATAAATAGACACTGCACATCGATTTGTTCTGATCGGCATTTGGACCAACGTATGCGATTTGCAATTCGATTTAAAGTAGAATAAAGCTTTGTAAAGATATCAGTTCGACGGCATTGGGATTATTAGCGATCGATACACAATATCTAACGGCACATACATCAAGGTTTATAAAGACTTTATTGTTACCTCAAATCCGACCTCATTAGACTATGGAAAACCAAAATTTGTCCGAAGAATACGGCCCCTCCCCCGAAAAGCAGTTAATAACTAAATTATAAATACTATGGCATGTTCAACACTACAACATCAAACACAGACGTTCATGAAAGCGTCACAAAGATTATTTACATCTTCACATTTAAGACACATTGTAAACGGTGCAAGTGAAGTTAGTTAAAGTTTTTTAGATATTAATTATGAGCTTAACGACCGTTAAACTGAAGTTATAAGCATTTCGTTTGATTAAGATAACGATTTTACAGCTTATCCCATTTTTATTAAAGGCGTTGTACATATCATGACAATTTATTACTATACATTTATTTATATTGACCTATATACGTAATAATAACCAGATGTAAACGCATAAAAATATAATGACACATACTGACTAGTCTTGACTGCCCAACTTCATGAATTCTCTTACGTTCTTCAGAGTTGTCCGATCGCTATAAATATAAAGCTACGTATGTCATAATGAAGATTCAAATTAAATGAATATAACATTGAACATGATAAATAAGTTTCAGTTTCATAGTGTTTAAACTATTAATATATATATATATATATATATATATATATATATATATTTATTTATTTATTTTTTTTTTATTTATTTATTTATTTATATGTAACTATATATCAAAACTATAAGAGTATTTAAGCATACGACTCATGCTGTTAACACAATCAACGTACTTTACAACGTGTTTAATATGTACATTGTAAATAAGTATAACAAATCAGTACAATTAACATGTTTGGTTTTGTAAAAGCTTTATAGAATAAAAGTTATTTGTATTTACACTTGTATTGTGTTTGGCTTCACCGCTTTCAAAAAACGCAACCGTTTGGTGGAAGTTTGTTTTAGGCGTCGTCTGTTCATCCCGTTCTTCAACCGGACTTTCTTTTTCCGGATCTGAATTTAATAGGCATTGATTACAGTCTTTATTAAATATCGGGTTGCAGATAGGCTGCAGACTCAGAACATGTCAAGGGTTCCGCTTCCTAGTTATCCCCAGGTTTCAAATCCATTTTCATCTAGCGCTCCAAAAACAATGCTAAAGAGGATTAGAGAGATAGAAAATATATTTTTTTCTATGATCATAAGTGAATTAAAATCGATATTCCACCAAATCCAACAAACTGTCTATTTGTTTTATTATTACTAATGATTATTTTGGATTTTTTGCCATTCCAGTAAATATAATTAACCATTTGGTGCCCAAAAATGTAATTACATGTATGTTCAAGGTTGGCTTCTCCGTATGTTTTTATTCACATTCAATGCAGAGTAGTTTCACTTGGTAACATTGGGGATCACGATGGGGAAACCAAAGATATGTAAAAAATAGCTCCTGTCAAATAATGAAAATTATCGATAATGTTCACTGTTATTTTTCACTGTTTGAAACAGTGAAATACCAGTTTAATGCACTGATTTCTCTATAAACCATCGGAAAGCATAAAATAAATTAAATTTAGGTATGTGCTGTTTATATGTGTAGTATTATTGAACAATCTTAGTTGCCTTTTTACAAGTGTACAAAGTAAAACGAATTTGAAATTGTTTAAGATTAAGTGATTTGCATGTATCTAGCAAGTAGTTGCAGACAATGTACCAGGTACACCCCACTTGCAAATAAAATAACCTTAGACTCAACTCATTTGCTTAAAATTAAAATATCGCTTTTTAAACCACAAGTTCATAAAAACAAATCAAATTCAATTTTATTGAGAGTGTGTCTAAACGCAAATGTTGATGTGTGTGTGTACTGTTTAGCATCCTATGGATGTTATACATTTAACTTTGACAAAATAACAACATCTCTCTTTTTTACATTATGAAATTCCATAAACAAATATTTGGATTCATTTTTAGATTTCCTTCCGAATAGCTCTTGAATACACTACGGTAACTCTTACATAATACAAGCTCTTCTTGGGCAAGAACAAAGAAAAAATCCACATTACCGTTTGATACTCTTTAAACATCATTCAAGAATTATCGATTAGGTTAGGCAACGGACATCCGATAGTGAATTACAGTCTCAACATCCACCTGGGCGATATTTGTGATCAGCAGTAGTATTTTTTTCTGATCTACTCATAGCCTCAGATTATGAAAGACCTGTGCTGCGTGAAAACACCACGTGTCTATGACATAACACATACTCTTCCACGAGTCATCATGTTTTAAGTACCTAAGAAATCGGGATTTCATAGTGTGGCATTAATCTTATCCCATATATGAAATGGGTCATAAATCGCTATACATATGTTTATAATTAACTATGTATGTAACGAACGCAAGAAGAGAACGATTGCTAATTTAATGACACATACCATCGACTTGTAAACGCTCATGTCGATGCTCATCGTTACGTACTTCAAGTATTTTGGGGGTGTTCTCGGGTTGCTAAAAATATGAAGCTCAATATTTAATAATTTTCTTCAAATTTACCATATATATATATATATATATATATATATATATATATATATATATATATACAGATCTTTAAAATATGGGTCATTGTATTATCCCATAATCAAACAGACTTTAACACGTTTTAAGTACTTTAGAACATGGATCATGGCTATAACCAACAAACAATCACACTTACAAACTTGTTTAATACGTACATGTCCACATTAAATAAGAATCACATAATGATTGAAATCTGAATATACATGTATAGTTTTGAAAACGCTTTATATGAACACAGTTATTTGAAATTGCATATGTGCCAAATGTGGCGGCATTCCTATTCAAGTACTCAACCTTGTGGTGAACGATTTCCATGGGTATAGCTAATTCTTCCTGTTCTGGCTTCTGTTCTTGACTTACTTGTTCTATATTATTTTGAATGCTTTGACTTGTAAAGGACATCTGTCCATCATCTTGTGTTATGTCACCAGTCAGTGTATCCTTGGGTGTCATGTTTAAATTATGGCTGTAAGCCAATAAATCATCAACTGAGGCATTGTGTGTATCTGTAGCTGAATATGTAATGGGTGTACTAGATTCTTCATCAAGCATGGTGTTACCGGCTCTAGTCTGAGGAACTGTCAAGGGTGCCGCTTCCGAGAAATCCCCAAGCTCCTGACGATTTTCATCTAGGAAAGTAACAAGTGTTTTTACTTAGTTTTTTTATATAGGTATTATTATTTAATTATGAATTACCACTTTATACGTGAACAAAGTAAAACGAATTAAATGTTAAGTGATGTAATTGTATCAACCTATGTTATTATTTTACAATGTGCAAGTTTTAACTTAACTATAAAAACCTTATATTATGAAACATCATAGAAACAAACAATAAGTCTAGCACTTAGTTTGTTGTAACGCTTTTACAAGGGATTGTTCTTAACTTGGATATTATGTGATTTCCTTGTTACCCGCTTGGCCGTTTTATTAATTATTATTTTCACCTTGACTAAACATGAAAATTGTTTGGAACTCATATTATCAATCAGTTCCATGCTCATTTGCATTTAAATACATGTGTTGCGTTATTTTAAACTGCATTGATTAATATCGCTTCTAAAGTTTGATATAAAATCATTACACTTATGCAATGCTCAATTAAGTATATATATTGGAAAGTGACGCATAGCTTTGCTTAGCTACACATTTATATACATTAAATGATTAATAACACAATGTTCGTCTTAAAATTAGACCAATGGTTTAGAATTTAATATGTGTACATCATCTAAACAGTAATTCAGTTAGCTATCAATAAACCATGCTTTAACGTTTATATTAAATCGCGTAAAAGATATAAAAGCGCGTTGCAATATAATTGGGTTTTTATCCATAGATTGCATTTTGAACACGTTATCTTGCAGATTTTTTATCTGTAACTTACTACTCGTGTGTTGGTTATTCTTCCGTCTAAAGTGAAAGTGAACAATGAAGGCGGTGCTGCTACCAGCTAGAACAACACATCCCACAGACAGAACAACTATTATGGATATCCAGTGACCCTCTGTAGTTTCAGTGGATTTCGGAACGCCTAATACAAAAACTGATTGCTATGAAGAACAATGTGAAAACTATAAAATGACACGATTTACTAAAAAATTAATAACAAAGGGTGCTTTAAAAATGCACCTTTATCGTAAAAACCAAAGTTATATCCATCAATAGAATTAATGAATTATTATTATGTAAGTCTAACCGTCAAAACAACAAAATAAGCTTTGTAGAAACCAGCGATAGAATAATCTTATAAATTAGCCTATGCAAAGCACCGATAATTGCAGCTGCATTCAGCATATGAAGCAAGGTTCACTGGTTTAACTGACCTTCGCAGTTCCAGCCGATCTGTTTTTCAACAGTTTCTGATTCATTGTACATTTCTGCACACGTGTATATTCCACACTGGTCTACCGTTAGATACAGTATCGTCAGTACACACGTGTAATTAACGTATGTCACGTCATAGGTTCCTTTGAATGTTTCATCCATCAATTGAGAATGGCCACCTGGTCCGAACTGGCATTCAGCTAGCCTGATATAGTCGGATGACTTTTGTTCTTGGAACTTGAAAACGACTCCGTACCGTTCAGATTTACATTCTATAGACACATTTCTCACTGAAGTGATACTGGAACCAGTTGCCCCAAGGATATTTATACCTGCTAAAGTGAAGTCATGATCTTGAAATATTGTCAGTTATAAACGTAGTCTGTCTTACAATTTATTGATTATGATTTAAAGAGGTAGTTTTTTTTAATTAAATTTAATAAAATTTATTATTAAAAAAGGATCAAATTGTCTTAAGTATTGAGAAAGAATTTGAACAATTTTAAACATGCATGTACATGTAACCAGAAGGATTCATGTAATAATTTAGAAGCGAAAAAGAAGGCATAAAAAAGGTAGACGACTTTTGAAGATACACGTGAAATAGTTCAATACAGTATTAAAGCACACATGGTCGATCCATTGTGTTTGAATAGCGTTAACACGACAAACGATCTAATGTAACCTTAATCCGACAATCCATACGCTTGGTACTTACGGAACAAAAGTAGAAGGCGGACTGCAATAAATGTACACATGCTGCTTTGATCGTCTAAGCTGTAAGGCAAAATAATCACTGACCATGTCATTGCAAAGCCGATAATTATAAATAAAATTAATCTGAATTTTTATTCAATTGCTAATTTGCCAGCAATCATATTTCGTGAGTTCTATACTTACTGAATATTAACTCCCATTTTTAAATGCTTTTAAATGATATTCAAATTAGAACAATAATAATTACAATAATTATAATAATAATACCTCGATAATACTTTAAAAAAAACAATAATAACAATAATAATGATAATAATAATAATAATCAAACAAGAAAAAAAAGAATAGTAGTAGTAGTAGAAGAAGTAATAGTAGTAGTAGTAGTAGTAGTAGTAGTAGTAGTAGTAGTAGTAGTAGTAGTTGTAGTAGTAGAAGTAGTAGTAGTAGTAGTAGTAGTAGTAGTAGTAGTAGTAGTAGTAGTAGTAGTAGTAGTAGTAGTAGTAGTAGTAGTAGCAGTAATAGTATTGTAGTAGTAGTAGAAGCAGTAGTAGTAGTAGTAGTAGTAGTAGTAGTAGTAGTAGTAGTAGTAGTAGTAGTAGTAGTAGTAGTAGTAGTAGTAGTAGTAGTAGTAGTAGAAGTATAATTATTAGGGATGGGAACGAATACTGAAAATAATATTCGAATATTCGTTGGTCATTATTCGAATATATTCGAATATTCGATTTTTTAACTTTATATTATATGTCCGTAGTATTTTATATTGCCACTTATAAATCGCATCATATGCGCAGCTTTGAAGAGCTTGAAAGAGTAATAATTTAAGATTTTTTTTGCTATTAAATATTATGTTCTTAAATATTGTTTAAATAAATAATGTTTATTCTCATAAGATATTTCCGAAAAACACATTACCGTAATTCTAATTTATTTTAATACTCCTAATTGATTCTGATTAATTCCCATCGATAATATTTATTATTTTGTTATAGCTATTTTTTCTGGAATTAAGAACCACGACGATTAAATTGGTTAAAATCTGAGTCACTTAATTCTGATTAAATGTGTTGAATACAGTCTGTGCTGCACGAAACCACTGAATCATCAGCTGGGAGCCGCCCATCAACAAGTGTTTCATCCTTTAATCCGAGGACACTCTCCGGGCGGTGGAACCGCAGTGCTGATCAGACACTACGGGTCAGTGGTTAGCTGCCAGCTCTTTTCCTCTCTCTTAATCCATAGCCAACTGGACGCTCTCTCTGCTGCTTGACCTGGTCTCCCAACAGCTCTCATCCCCTGATTCCTAGGGCTCTTAGCATCCTCCACAGTGATTGTGCGGGAAAGCCTCTGGCGCCAATTTCGATCGGGAACAGCCATGTTTTCCAATCGCGGGAACTGCACTGGTCTAAGAGATCAGTGTATTTGGCTTTCTTCCGCTCAAATGCCGTGTCGAACCTTGATTCCCATGGGACGGTGAGTTCAATGGTCACCAGCTTCTTGTGTTTGGTGGACCATATCACTATGTCAGGCCTCAGTGTAGTTTGGACGATCTCGGGAAAGACCAGCTTCTTCCCGAAGTCGACTTTCATCTCCCATTGGTCTGATTCATCTAAGATCGACGTGTTTATAGGAGGTTGCTTTGTGGTTGTTTCCCCTGCCTTGACAAAGTTGATCTTTGTAGATGCTGTTTTCTTTGCTGTTCTTTTCTTCCTTCTCTCGCGCTCAAGTACATCTGCTAGCTCCCTAAGGACAGCATCGTGTCTCCATCTGTAGCGGCCCTGTGTCAGCTAAGTCTGACATGATGACAGGATGTGTTCCATGGTGCCTGGCTTGTTACAAAGACTTTAACTTCGGTCTTCCACAGACCCCATCTGTGGAGGTTGGTTGGGGATGGCAGCAGGTCGTAAACTGACCTTAACAGGAATTTGAGTCTTAGTGGCTTATACTGCCAGATGTCTGCCCAAGTCAACTTCCTCTCTGTTGTTGTCCATTTGTTCCAGGCACATTGTCCACCCATTTCAACTGAACGGGCTCTTCTGCTCTCCTCTTCGCTCGCCCTGATTTCCTTCTGCACCATCTGACTCCTCTCCCTTGTATCTGCCGTGCTCCATCGCTGTGGTTTTATCATACCAAGCCCTTGTCTGCCCTCCGTAGTAGTTCCGACGATGTCTTTGTGTCTGCGTATACTTTCAGCTTGGGACACCGCCTGGCTTGCCGACCACTTCCTTCCGGTTCTAGTCTCTATGCCTGCCATCCAGATCAGGTCATCAGAAGATTATTTCAGTGTCACCACCATCCTGGCCTTAGCAACTTTGTACTCCTCAACAACTGATGATATTGGGAGTTGGAGCTGGTTGGTCCTCCCATACAGTCCGATGCTGGTGAAGTTTGGTGGGACCCCTAGCCATCTACGGAGGTATCTGTTGATGGTTCTTTCAAAGCCTTCCACAGTAGAAACTGCTATCTCATACAGCATTAGAGGCCACATGAGTCTTGGTAACAATCCATGTTGGTATAACCATGCCTTGAATTTCCCAGGAAGTGATGTCTGGTCTATCAGCTTCAGACCTTCTTGGAGTTGGTTCTTGGTGCGGTTTATGCTGCTTGTGTCGTTAAGGCTGGCATCGTACCATGTTCCTAAGCATTTGATAGGATTGTGTACTATGGATGGTATGTCTTCGCTCTGTACCTAGAGGGTGAACCTTTGAGTAACCTTTCCCTTCTTGATTACCATGCTCCTCGATTTCTTTGGTTTGAACTTCATTCTTGCCCAAGTCACTGTCTCATCCAATGCTCCAAGAACCCAACGAGCTTGCACATGTGTCGTTGTAGTTACGGTGAGGTCATCCATAAAACCTCTATTGGATGGAAGGTATATCCCGGAGGTTGTCTTTGGTCCTCTGGTTTCCCTCTTTGCGGCATTGATAATTAATTTCATTCCCATCACGAATAACACGACTGAAATAGTGCAGCCTGTTACTATTCCTTTCTCGAGCCTTATTCAAGGTGTTGCCTGTTCTCCTACAGCAAACCGAAGTTGTATGTTACTGAAGTATCCATTGATAATCTGTTGCACATGGTCTGGGATGTGGTAGTGCTTCAGTGCGGTCTCAATTAGCTTGTGTGGTATGGAGCCATAAGCATTGGCAAGGTCAAGCCAGACAACAGTGAGGTCTTTTTGGTTAACCTTTGCTTCTCTGATGATCTGACTGAGGGCGCTTGTATGTTCCACATATCCAGAGAACCCTGGGACGACTCCCTTTTGCACTGAGGTATCAATTTATTGGTTTTATGTCAGATACTTCGTCATTCTATTGGCCAGCACAGCAAAGAAGATTTTCCCCTCAACGTTCAGTAAGGAAATGGTTCTGAATTGGGTGACGGTCTTCGAATCCTTTTCCTTTGGTGTAAATATTCCTTCTGCCTGTTGCCAACAATCTGGAACTTTACCTTTCCTCCAAACCACTTTCAGAAGATTCAATAAGCCTCGAAAAAGTTTAGGGCACATCTTATACACCTTGTAAGGGATACCATTTGGTCCTCGGGCCGACCCTGCTCTTGCCATTTGAACTACTTCTGAAACCTCTTTCAGTGTAGGTTCCATTAGTGTCTAGAGGTGTTGTGGGTTCTGGTACTGGTTCTATTCTCTGGCAGTTGCCTAACGGTACGTCTCGGATATCATCAGAGTGCGTTTCAGTTAGGAACTGTGTAATTTCTTCCATGCTGCTCTCTAGCTTGCCCGATTTCTCTTTGTCTAGCAGGTTATTAGAGAACTTGAATGGATTTGCAATGAACTTAGCACGACGTTTGGCCTTTTTCCTTCTTTTCTCACGAAGTTGTTCTGCCTTGCATAGGTTTAAAAGTTGTTCCCACTGGCTGTCTCTTAACTGCTTCAGCCCTGGCTTTTCTTCTTCCCTGGCATGCCTATATCTCCTTCGCAAAACCTTCAGTTCACTCCTGATGCCCATTATCTGTCGCTGCCTTCTATTCATCTGTACAGGTTTCTTGGTGGTTTTCTGGATAGATAGTCAGACCGAATCTTTCTTTCCCAACTGTGTAGACAAGGTTGGTTAAAGCAACCAGCTTTCTTTCAACTGCTCCTTGGAGTGCTGTCTCCAGTATTGCATGGAGGTCATCGTCCAGGTCTTTCCATGCTTTCTTGTTTGACGTTTTCGGCCAGGATATTCTTGGCTTCCTCGGAGATTCATCACCCTTGTGAGCTGTTGTGGAGTGTGGTAAGTCGGTGTTTGCCTCTGGGTCACTCTGTGTTCTCAGTAACGCCAGTATTGGGTCTTCATCATCGAAGACTTCTTGAGCATCCGTTTCCGATCGCAATGTGTTTGTATCCAGCATGTCAGCCGCTAAGAGGTCCCCAGTACTGTGGGTTTGTTCCTGACTAGGATCCTCCATCGTCTCACCAGACATTACATCTGTGCGCTGCTGCTGTCGTGCTGTCTGCCCACACATCATTCTCGCTTGATGAATGCGCAAGCCCCTGAGATTCTTGCAGACTTTTCCACACCTACACTTTGTTTCTGCCTTCTTTCCAGTCAAAGTCGATTGAACTAGCCGTGTCGTTACCGTTGAATCTGTCCGTGTAAGTCTTTCATCCTCCCCCCTCTCGGAAGACTTTGGGGGTACTCTTCTGTAATGGAGTCTGTAGCTGAATAATGGTTGTCCTCTTACGAAGACTGCATTTTGGGATGCTACCCCATCCTGCACCTGGCCAGTTTGTTCCTGGTTGTCATCTGTCTTTCCAGTTTCACCAATCTATTCTCGGTCGCCATCTAGTCTTTCCTAGAAGTCACTGGTTCCCCAGATAAGAAATGTGTTGAATACAGTCTGTGCTGCACGAAACCACTGACTCATCAGCTGGGAGCCGCCCATCAACAAGTGTTTCATCATTTAATCCCAGGACACTCTCCGGGCGTTGGAACCGCAGTGCTGATCAGGCATTACGGGTCAGTGGTTAGCTGCCAGCTCTTCTCCTCTCTCTTAATCCATAGCCAACTGGACGCTCTCTCTGCTGCTTGACCTAGTCTCCCAACAGCTCTCTTTCTCTCTCCTCCCCTGATTCCTATGGCACTTAGCATCCTCCACAGTGATTGTGCGGGAAAGCCTCTGGCGCCAATTTCGATCGGGAACAGCCATGTTTTCCAATCGCGGGAACTGCACTGGTCTAAGAGATCAGTGTATTTGGCTTTCTTCCGCTCAAATGCCATGTCGAACCTTGATTCCCATGGGACGGTGAGTTCAATGGTCACCAGCTTCTTGTGTTTGGTGGACCATATCACTATGTCAGGCCTCAGTGTAGTTTGGACGATCTCGGGAAAGACCAGTTTCTTCCCTTTCAGAAACCCGCGTTATGAGGACTTTCATCTCCCATTGGTCTGATTCATCTAAGATCGACGTGTTTCTAGGAGCTTGCTTTGTGGTTGTTTCCCCTGCCTTGACAAAGTTGATCTTTGTAGATGCTGTTTTCTTTGCTGTTCTTTTCTTCCTTTTCTCGCGCTCAAGTACATCGGCTAGCTCCCTAAGGACAGCATCGTGTCTCCATCTGTAGCGGCCCTGTGTCAGCTAAGTCTGACATGATGACAGGATGTGTTCCATGGTGCCTGGCTTGTTACAAAGACTGCAACTTGGGTCTTCCACAAGACCCCATCTGTGGAGGTTGGTTGGGGATGGCAGCAGGTCGTAAACTGACCTTAACAGGAATTTGAGTCTTAGCGCCATACTTAGTCATACTGCCAGATGTCTGCCCAAGTCAACTTCCTCTCTGTTGTTGTCTATTTGTTCCAGGCACATTGTCCACCCATTTCAACTGAACGGGCTCTTCTGCTCTCCTCTTCGCTTGCCCTGATTTCCTTCTGCACCATCTGACTCCTCTCCCTTTTATCTGCCGTGCTCCATCGCTGTGGTTTTATCAAATAAACATTGATTTAATATATAGACAAAGCATTCATAACAAACGTGGCATTCGTTCTGATCTCGATGGGATGGTCCCGCTTTCGGGGTTTTTTGCCCGGCGTCCTGGTATGAGACAATTTGTCCCGACATTCGTAAAACACGACGTACGTTCTATAAATTAACAATAAATTTCACTATTCAATGTCTGTCTTGCTTAAACTTACTTTCACTAATACCTCGAGTGCACCAGTTTAGCTTTTGATATCTTATCATCGATTTATCGGCAAATTATTGATTTTATCAGGCATTAAAACAATGGTGTTCTATGATATGGGTCACTAATTGCTATTGATAGATGTGTCGCATTGAAATAAAAGCCAACTGCTGTCAGATCAAGTCAAAAGATACTGTATTATATACCACCTGAGGTTAAAAGACCTATCAAAACACATATTTTGTATATCAAACAAATTGAATGATTATCGATACACATTGATGTGTTTCACATAAATTAATTTTCATTTTCGACTGATTTTCAGAAAATAGTATGCACATATTACATCAATATAAGTTTCAAGTAAATTGGTGATTGGTCCCTCACCTTAGTTTAGTTTAAACCTATTTATTTTAGCTCGATTGCATCGACTTAGGCTTATATAAACGCTCTCGAGTCCGTTTCCTGGGCCTAGAACCAGTACTTGGTGTCTTTGGGGGAGATCTAAAGAACGCTCCCACGGTGGGGATCGAACCCGTAACCTCCTTGTCGCTAGGCGGACACCATATCCATTATGTCCCTCACCTTACACCCTCCCGTTTGTCAATTAACATCTCGTTCATTTATGGCAGCTGTTATCAAAACAATATTCAGGAAAGTCGTCTGCACTAAACCCGAACTGCGACTTTGTACATGTACTTATACCTTTTTAAAAAGTATCTGTGCATAAAATGGAATATTCGAATATGACTTTTGGAGCGAATATTCGGCCAATTTTCGAATATTCGGATATTCGGTCCCATCACTAATTATTATTATTATTATTTTTATAATAAGGTGTAGTATAAGTAGTAGTAGTATATTATATATATTTCATTAATAGCAATAATAATACAATTATAATAAGTACAAGTATGAATGTCATAATGATAAAAATATAAAGAAGAATTTGACAAAAAGAAGAAGAAGAAGAAGAAAAAGAAGAAAAACTATATACCGGTAACAATTCCGATAGTTATGTTCGTAAACTATTTAAGTGAAACTTCATTTTACTGCTTCTGACACTACATAAATACAAACATCGTCTTGTTTAAACATAAAATCAGGTTTTAACAAGTCACCGGTACGCAATCAATATAATACTCAAGGTAGAAATAGATCTCAACGGTTATGTCACACTATGTATTGAGAAAACGGCCTGATACGAATCTTTTTAAACTGTATACCTGTTAAATAAAAGGCTATATTTAAACCCAACGCAGACGAAGATAGAGTCGGTTTATTAAGTGTATGTTAAGCTAAATTCCTCATAACGCGGGTTTCTGAACTACTTAGATCCGACGGACCGAAATATGTACAAAGGTAATTGTATATGAAACTCTCTAAAACTCACGCGAAGCTGTATGATGGAGGAGCGTTTTTAACACGATGATGAAGCATTAATTGTCGTCTTCTATATTAATTACGAAATGTCAAATTAATTATATTTAAAATGTTGCCAGGAAAACTCGATTTAAAAAACAATCAGCACAAATTCTGATCGAAAATTATCTGAATGATTTCATAAAGTGTTTATCAAGATAACCAACTCAAATACCTTATGGAATAGAGGGTCTACAAGTTCGTCGTAGATTCCATCATAATGTACGCATCTCATTCCCCGTCTCAACGCGAAAACAAGCTTAAATTCGACCATTCATTGTTATCTTACGACAACAAATATTAACTCTTATATACAACACCAAAACGAATTCAATGGTCATTCGATTTAGAGACATCATATTGTTTTTTCGATGTGTCATTATTGCCGTAAGTGTTAATAACAGTACGAAGCTCTTCAGCCTCATTATACAACAACAACAAAAATTTACACAATTTTTTAAGCTACTCATTAACCTAGACACTGCTGTCTTTATTTTGTCTGGGCTTGATTTGCTTCACTTTCGTCCACTATGAGCACGGTCTTTTTATAATGATTGGTTAATTTGTATTTATTATCTGTTTTAATTTAAATGTTATATTGCAATAGTTTTTAAACGCACTTCCACGGTTCTTATACTTTCTGACATGGCAAGAGTGCTATTGATGTTAGAAAATCAATAAGTGTTATCCCTTAAGAAAATTAAGTTTTTCATCAAACCAAGTTAGTTGTAACTACCCTCACTTTTTATGTTGTCTCAGTTTTTCAATTTACCGCCACTTACTTGTCATATTTTTTGAGAGTGCGACCGTTATCATTATAAAGCGCATGGATAAGATCTGCAAGCATTTTTCATGGATTTGATTTAAATGAACAATATATTCACTTTGCAAGGAACAGTCGATATTTTTAACATTATTGGATTCATAAGACATAATTCTAACAACTACCTGTTACCTCAAAACGAATACTATTAACTGCGGACTTTTGGAAAAAAACTTATCTTAATTATAGCATTTAAAATAATCGTCTGTCTATTCACTCTTACTTGATGCTGCTATATTAGATATTCCTCAACGAAAAAATGTAAACATTCATAATGACAGAAGTATGGTGCAATTGTTGTAAAAAATGTAATGGTATGGATCTTTTGTATGGATGGAACACATGGGATCTTTCTATGCAAACTTAACCTGCATCGAAAGAAGATTTTCGTGATAAACTAAACATTCACATACTTGAACATACTTCACATACATAGGTGAACATGTAATAAATTGAGGGGAATTATCCAACGCTGTTTACACGCGTTTGAACCAAACGACATTTTAGATCTTGAAACAGATATTGATATATTTTACGAGCTGGATAAATAGCATATAAACGAGTTCTAACCATGATATTGATAGTACCAATCGCTACTTTTGTATCCATCAAATTCTTTCCTTAGATAATTATAAATTTTAAATTATTAAACAGTGTCTTTTCATACCCACTGAGCATGTTCGTTAATAACAACGTATAAAACGCGTAGCATACAGCATAGGAAAACATTTCGTCACACGTAGTTTGACCGGAGCTCTTAATTCCAATATTCTTCGCGATATAACGGCTACCATACGCTAAGACGATATATTGCTTTGACAGAGGTCCTGTCGAATCAAATCTACATGCGTTTGTCAATTTGATTACTGAACCACTGGGTCGATTAACATAACACTGCACCCAATTATGTTCTTCAACCTGTGTTTTGGTTTACGCTATAATACATTTTATATGGATAATAGAAGTAAAACATGAACTGTTTCAAACTACGGTAAATTACATTTAGTTCAGCGCTGATTAAAGTTTTGTTTCCGTGCCTAATTTTATCGTTATTTGCGGAAACGTCATATTGATACCGAGTAAGAAATATCTTAATTAGAAAGGCGATTTGCGCCTTACGAAATTATTTAAATGTCTGTGAAAATGTGTTGGTTGGGTTAATTAATGTACTGTACATATTTTATTTACCAGAAAATTGCGTTTTCACGGGTAAGAACACTGTACACATATAATTTCCTAGCATATTTATTGTTTTGTAATTCGCTCGTTGTTGATTATATGGATATACATCCCGTTTTGTAATAAAACTCCGAATTGTAATAATTATTACAAAGTGGGATGCGATGCATTATTACATTTCGTTTTGACACTAACAACCCGTTTTGTAATAAAAACCCGAAATGTAATAAATTGTATCATGTCCATTAAATCAGAGATACAGACATTTTTAGAAGTTATTTTCATGTTTAAATAAGTTTTAGATTAGGTATTGACTGTTCCCCCGACCTTTGTTCTTATAGACTCTATCAACAAATCATGAATGTAATAATTTATTACAAAGTGGGTTGCGATGCATTATTGCATTTCGGGTTGACAGTAATAACCCGTTTTGTAATAAAAACCCGAATTTATATTAATTATTACAAAATGGGTTGCGATGCATTATAAAAATTGTTGATCATGTCCATCAAATCAGAGATAAAGACGTTTTTAGAAATTATTTTCATGTTTAAATTAGTTTTAGTGTAGGTATTGACTGCTCCCCCGACCTTTGTTCTTATAGACTCCATCAATAAATCATGAATGTAATAATTTATTACAAAGTGGGTTGCGATGCATTATTATATTTTGAGTTGACAGTAACAACCCGTTTTGTAATAAAAACCCGAATTGTAATAATTATTACAAAGTGGGTTGCGATGCATTATTACATTTCGTTTTGACAGTAACAACCCGTTTTGTAATAAAAACCCGAATGTAATAGTAATTTTTTTATCATGTCCATCAAATCAGAGACACAGACTTTTTAGAAGTTATTTTCATGTTCAATTAGTTTTAGAGTAGGTATTGACTGTTCCCCCGATCTTTGTTCTTTTAGATTCCATCAACAAATCATGAATGTAATAATTTATTACAAAGTGGGTTGCGATGCATAATTACATTTCGGGTTGACAGTAATAACCTGTTTTGTAATAAAAATCCGAATTGTAATAATTATTACCAAGTGGGTTGCGATGCATTATTACTTTTTGTTTTGACAGTAACAACCCGTTTTGTAATAAAAACCCGAAATGTAATAAATTTTATCATGTCCATTAAATCAGAGATACAGACTTTTTTAGAAGTTATTTGTTATGTTTAAATTAGTATTAGAGTAGGTATTGACTGTTCCCCCGACCATTGTTCTTTGTTTTCACCCATTGATTTTGAAAAAATAGGAGGCTTTCATTCTTGAAATAGGGTGAAATGAGTTATGAAAGTGCAGACCTTAAAGTCATTGCTGCTTAACTTCTGTTGAAGCTGCACACTTGTATTGATTCAATAAAATTGTAAACTATCATAATTAACTTAAATAAACTGATGTTTGATAACATCTTTAATCCTTGAAACTGTCCATTATATACATACACTTTAAATATAAAAAAACTGTTGTTAACTGATATCTTTGTAACTGTCAACTGATATTTTGGCGCAACAATCGAGGACGTCTTTCTACCTCTCTTAGACATTTTTATTTTTCGCATCGTAATAGAAACTGAAAGTACATACGCTTTACAAATATATGCACAATGAGCGACGAATTAAGTCAGATTGAAAACGCATGTATGTCGTCGTAAATAATTTGGTCAGTCGCTATATTTAAATATGAAATATGTTCGCAGATCGTTTGAATAACTTTTACTGTCATCCCGATATGTAATAATGCATCGCAACCCACCAAGTAATAATTTATTACATTTATGTTGTTTGGTGAAATGTATAAGAACGAAGGTCGAGTGAATAGTCAATTCCTACTTAAAATTATTTTAAACATGAAACAATATTCTAACAAATCTATATCTCGGACTTATCGGACATCGGACAATTTATAACATTTCGGGGTTTTATTACATAACGGGTCGTTACTGTCAACCTGGAATGTAATACGGGCGTCGCAACCCACTTATCAATACATTATTGCATTCATGATTTTGTTATGGAGTCTACAAGAACGAAGGTCGGGTGAATAGTCAATTCCTAATCAAAATTGTATTTAAACTTGAAAATAATTCAAAACATATCAACATCTCGGACTTCATACGACATGGGCAAATGTATAACATTTTGGGGTTTTATTACAAAACGGGTTGTTACTGTCAACCCGAAATGTAATAATGCATCGCAGCCCACTTTGTAATAAATTCGTACATTCATGATTTGTTTATGGAGTCTATAAGAACAAAGGTCGGAGTAATTGTCAATACCTTCTCTAAAACGTATGTTAATTTGAAAATAACTTAAAAAAATGACTGTATCTCGGACTTTGTCTGACTTAGTTACATTTATTAAAATTCGGGTTTTTATTACAAAACGGGTTATTACTGTCAACCCGAAATGTAATAATGCATCGCAACCCACATTGTAAAAAAAATATTACATTCATAATTTGTTGATGGAGTCTATAAGAACAAAGGTCGGGGGGGAACAGTCAATACCTACTCTAAAACTAATTTTAACGTGAAAATAATTTCTTAAAAAGTCTGTGTCTCTGATTTAAGCGACATGATAAAATTTATTACATTTCGGGTTTGTATTACAAAACGGGTTGTTACTGTCAAAACGAATGTAATAATGCATCGCAACCCACTTTGTAATAATTATTACAATTCGGGTTTTTATTACAAAGGGTGGTGCGGTGGTCGAGTGGTAACACTCTGGTCTACCATTCCAGAGGTCCCCGGTTCAAATCCCGGCCGGGGCACTGGAAATTTCAGAAATGCTTCAAGTGTTTCCCACCCAACTAGAGATGTACTGGTATGAAACCCAGGTATCGGTGCTATACACTGAGCACGTAAAAGAACCAAGGAATCTATTCGCAAAGAGCTAGGGTATCGCACCCGGATTCCTTGTATCCCAATACTGTCTCTTCTGCTTGCTGTCTCTTCAGCAAAACTAAAGGACTCCAGTGGAAATAAGTGCTTACACTTTCATGGGTTATCCTTGACCGCAAGGTCAAAATAAATACATACATACATACAAACCGGGTTGTTACTGTCAACCCGAAATGTAATAATACATCGCAACCCACTTTGTAATAAATTATTACATTCATGATTTGTTGATGGAAGTCTATAAGAACAAAGGTCGGGAGAATACCTACCCTAAATACCTACTCTAAATACCTACTCTAAATACCTACTCTAAACAGTGTCAATACCTACTCTAAAACTAATTTTAACTTGAAAATAATTTCTCAAAAAGTCTGTATCTCTGATTTAATGGACATGATAAAATTTATTACATTTTGGATTTTTATTACAAAACGGGTTGTTACTGTCAACAAGAAATGTAATAATGCATCGCAACCCACTTTGTAATAATGATTACAATTCGGGTTTTTATACAAAACGGGTTGTAACAGGCCTCTGACATGTCCGCCATTTAGGGGGGAGGTACCATCAGGAGCATCAATGTACGTAACCGTGTTTGAGCCTGTAAGTTTCACTCAGCTCGCGGCGTTAAATAACCATGCGGGTTAACGGTAAAACCTGCGAAATCTTCTTTTTCTAGTTTGTAAATTGTTCGTATAATATACAAACCCGTGTGCTTCCTACATTATAAACTTGTTATATATGGGTTTGTTTTGAAAAATGAAAAATAAAAATGAAGGCGTCAAGCCATTTTAAATAACATAACTGATCGACCGTCAGCAACAATCTCTTGCACGACGGTTACATTACATTCACCTCTGTGTTGGGCTCAGAAACGGACTACTGATATGAAAGCGTCTCATTCATGTCATGATCATTCCAAGCGTTCATCATTGAGGTTACAGTATACTAAACAATCTCTTGCACGACGGTTACATTGCATTCACTGCTAAAAAGAAAACCATCTCATACCATGATATCTTATATCAGTCTTAATTAATTATTATAAAATGATATGTTTTTTTTTATAATAAGAAACCAACATACATAAATACGTCGAAACAATGCCTAACGTCACTCAATAAAAAATAAGCACAATTGTTTACATTTGTGAAGTGCGTGGAATGATTCCATCTGTGTAAATGGGCAATAAAATAGTTCCAAAGAGTTGCATTAAAACTCACAAGTTTTTGCACGATTTATCGAAAATTTAAAAGTCATATTTCTTAATTTAATGCATGCGATCTTAAATATCCACTCAAATTTACATTGAATGCGTTTGTTCGGTTTTACCTATTTGGTAGACAAAATGGCATGCTGAGCCTTACGCAGAAGTGTATGTGAGAGCAAGGAACGACAACTCTGCGTGGAGATTGCGTCAGCAAGTGATGTGTAATGGCGACAGGGTTATAACAAAGTTTTGATATAAAACAATTGATAGAAGGTTTTCTGTTATTTACATACAGTGATCTCCCCTTCCACTGCTGTAATAAATGCAACCCGACTCATATGTGTACACGTGCGCTGCATTATCAAGCGATATATAACACCTATTTGGTACAAAATGCATTTCATCAAAACTTTATTAAATACATTTTAAATATATGTGTTCGTTTTTTAAACCGACAATGTGTATTGAGCTTTTTTTTAAATAAAAAAACAACATGTTTAAGCAGTCAATAGTATTTTGTATTTATTATAAAATAATTTGACTTCTTCAAATGATACTTAATCATCATATACAATGGGTTTATCACTAGCTTGTTCACCCGTAAACTGTGTTTCTATATAAACCTAATGACTGATCAACTTGCATTGTCTGGTTAGCTGACCCCATTGACCTTAATGGGAATGCAATTTAAGGTAATTTTTGAGTCGCCCGTAATTGTACACATGTTTTAGATTGTATTCATTGATATGAGGTTTTGAATTTCAAACACGCGCTTTGGATCAGATATCCAGTGATTGTTTACAATGAGTAACGATTTAACCTCATGATAGTATTCTTTGATCAGTTAGCATGTCAGCCAAAGCAGTTGCGATTGCAATTACAGTCTTACATAGTAGTATGACCAACACGACAACAGTTTCCGACTTATAACAATGATTACAAAACCTGACTTTAAAGTTTGAACCTCATGTATTTTTTAAGGACATTGAAGTTGTCTTATAAAATATAGATTTGTTAGTGCTCTGTTATGTAAGTATCTTTCATCTGGTTTTATACTAGTACGGTAGACGGTAGGAAATATGTTATAATGTAAACAAAAATCGAGAGGCATTAAGTAGACGCTCTTCAAAGCGTTTCTAAATCAGACATGTCTAGAAAAAGTTCTGTTTGTTTTAACTGTTCCCTTGGTCAAAATGACAACCAGAAAATGCCCATCCAAGTCTGAGTAACCAATCTCATACAAAATCAACAAAAAAGAGATATTTATTTTAAATGTTTGATTTTTGTCAAAGAATGTGTAAAACCAATTAAATGCGAGCAACAAAAATCTAGATATGACGACAACTGACGTTTAGTATGTCATCTATGGGACATTTTGTTTTGTTTCCAGATATATTGCATGATTAAGATCGCTTTATTTATGATCACGTAGAAATAAGTTCAATGCATTAATACATTTACTTTTCACGAGGAATATTATTTAAACAAGAGTTATATTTTTAAACCACAGATTTGTTTGAAACCGAGTTTTGTTTTCAAAATTCACAGACCATTTAGATCAAGATGTTTGCATTTTATTTCCTTTTATTATACAACGCTGTTCAGATCACCAATCCTTCGTATTTTGTCGAGTGTGTAGAACAATTATGACATGGCATTGTTTATTGTTAGATGTTTCACGTTTTTCTATGATTGGCTCCTCAGGCAAGAGGAAACAATTATCAAATGATAGTAGTGCATTATCTTACAATTAACAAACGTATTTGTTAATTGTATCTTGCTAAGAGGTCTTAAACTATCAGTATTGAAGTGAAATATACATTCGTGCCAGCTCAAGTGGCTATGGCCATATATGGTATTATAAATTGTTTCAAGCGGACACATTTACTGACTGCGATACAAACATTTCTTCATATAGTCAATTTACATTTGAGGCTTTGAAACATATCCTTAAAAGACAATAAATGCATAAAGCTAAACAAAATCCGACAACGAGACCTATAATACCACATTATTAATATGCGGGTAAATGATACAAGTAAAGTATTAAATAATTTATTTAATGGTATATACAGTCATACAAAAACATGCATGCATGCTGGAGCCACTCCTTGTACACATCTTAAAAACATCACAACATATGGTAAATAAAAACATGTTTTGAAAGACCAAAATAAAATTAAGCCATGATAAAATCATCTAAGTACACTTTTAAGTAAGATTTTTGTAAGTGCTTAGTTCAAAACACTTGAAACAATTCACACGCAGACAAATAACTTGTATTAAAATTGTAAAGAAGTCATATGCTAAATGCAGCTTTTGAAATGAACATACAGTAAAAACACTCGTGAACACCACTTTTAAGTTGACACGAACACGTACACATTCATAATATATAAAAGCAAACAAAATAAATACACTTTCAAAACAAATGAATACTCACAATAGTATCAAAAAAGGAATTTATAGGCTGCTAGTTGTTTTTATATAATTTTAGATTATGACATATACTTAGCAATAAGCAGACACTTCAGGCTCACTGCATACTTTTAACTTCATTAAATTATGTTATCTTTGCGCCATCAGAGTAGAAAATCAGTCTTTCAAGTAGTCACACATATGGTTCAAAGGCTTTTTCTTCTAACGTCCCTCCGTTGCACATGGTATTAATAGTATGCATTAACAGCACTTTCAAACGGCTGAATCTACAAACATAGGAACAATTCTATCAATATATGCCGTTAAGAAAAACTTCAAAAATATAGATTACGTGTCACAAAGAAATGAACACGAATATCACGCCATTTTAAGGCATATCGTTCTTTTACACTATTTATTTATATATATGTTGTATGTGAAACGACAATGACCCGCACAAATATTTCTATTAAAACATTAAGCAATCCCGTTTTCCTCCAAATGATTACCTTTTTTCATTCGGTTCCCTGGCCATGCTGTAAAGACCGCCATTTTTCTGTTCGATTATATCCGCATGTGAACTAAAATACGACACATTTAAACAGTTAATATAGCGTGTGACATTTTAGTTTCGGAACGATATAGCTATACCACACATTGCTTTTGTTTATGTATATCACATGTTGTTATTTTGAATTTGTCTCATATTGTTTGACTGATAACATGCCAATGACATGTCAATGCTTTTATAAATTTTCGTAACGCTCAGTACACTACACACTTAATATATCAACATAAGAACACGGTACCTTTACCTAGTGACTTTTAAGATATAAGTGGGGAGGAAAATATAACCAAAGTGAGAATCAGGTAACATCTTCAATGATAACATTTTTAGTATTTTACTATTTGTATTGGGATCAATATATATATTATATATACACATATTCTTTAAAATTTGATACCACGCTATTCTTGTACATATATTAATTATTTTTATTGAACTGTTTTTCACACGTATATAACAGAAACATGTAAATGCATAAAAATTATATATTATAAGCACCGCCCTTAACGTATATTGCTCAATTTAACCAGATGTGTTTGTGTCCAAATAATATAAAGTCTACACACTGATCCTACATTTTCTAACCGTTCAAATTCGCGGTTGCACTTATGAAAAAAAGTTATTATTTGTTTTAAAACTCATGATACCCTATAAAAATCCCAATGAATGAGCATAAAAATAGTAAACACATTTTTTTCTTAAGTATCCTCGGAAATTTAACCAGGGTCGCTTTTTTGTTGTTTTTACTTCCAAAAAGGTGTTAATAATCAGGTGTATTAGGCATCGTGATAAAGCAAGCTAATCATATGATATTTCGACAACACAAATGTCATTTGCTTTCGTTCAGGAAATTTGCTATAAAATAATGTTTCCATTTGTTCGTTTGTTTTTATGTTTGTTTAGTATGATTGTTGGATTTTATTTGAAAAGTATTTAAGTCATATCACGTCTTTTTTTAACCTCATCCTTTTTATGAATAAGCTGATTAAGCAGTCCTTAATTTATACTGACAACAAAACCTATTTGAAAACGAGTGTAAGAGAGAGTAGCCGTGTAAGGATTTCATATTGCAAGTATTGTTGCTTGGCCGGAGTTCGAACCCGTGGTTCCATGGTTGTAGTCCAGCGCTCTACTAACTATGCTAGTGGGCCAAAACGTTTGAACGTGTTTAACAACTGTGTATGAAATGGACCTGAGCAAATGACTTTAAGTTGTTCAACAAAATCAAACATTTCAAAAGGAACCGTCATTTTTTACTTACACTGAACACCAATATAGTGTTCGAAAGTATTTTTTATCTTCTACCTACCTAACGGAGTCTTTTGAAGCATGATCTGAAAAATGTTATTTATTTAAAATGAATAATAAAAATACTAATACTACTACTACTACTACTAATAATAATAATAATAATAATACAAATAATAACATTTTTTAACCAGTGCTTTTAATTATAAGAAGTAGCAGAAGTAGCAATATCATTTGTATAATTTCTTTCACGTGTTATTTGATGGTATGGTGGGGCCAGAACAAACATCAAGTTATAGATCTGGCCAATGAAACAAACACAATGTTTCTAATCGAAAGCTTTTTTGTTTGGATGAAACAGTGTACTATGTTACCTCTGTGCTTGCGTGTGTTTTTGTTGACCACACCGTACGTACAGTCTTCCAATTCTTTTTTAATTTGCCTTGTTTTATAACTGAAAAGAAAACTTCAAAACACAAATCTTGCTTTATACTATTTTTATTAAACAATAATAGTATAAGTAATAACATTGATATTAAGTATCAGCAGTAGTAGTTTCTGAGTTTGAGAGAATTAGAAGTCGTAGCTGTTGTTGGTGTTGTTGTTGTGTACACATTGTAAGCATATTTTTTATCATTTAGATGTATGGTAAATAAACAGTACATACCTCTGTTCCTTTCTGATGTAATCTGAAACAATATATTAATGTTGTTTAATGCAAAATGATTAAATATCATTATTGTTGCTTCAATTAAAACATAATGATTTATATAATATACATTAACAATCAGGACAAAAGGTTTGTCCTGGTACAAACAATTTCATATCACTGTATATAACCTTTCAAATTATTCAAAATACCTTTCTTCTTCGTATGGTCAGTTGTTGTTGAAGGTTTGCCCCAATAAGCATATAACTCGTTATAAAATCCTGGAATTTCTTGGACTGCAACGCCGGTTGGTTTTTCGTTTCCGAGCTTTTTATTATGATCGTTTATATCCTGAATTCAACTAGACTGTTCTCATGTGAATGGAAAAATAAACCCAGACACCGAAAGTAGTCATTTTTAGCAAGTGTTAAACATCAAATCTTTGACCTTTGATGTGGGAAGTTTATTCCTTATTAGAAGTTTTTTAATGCAGTTAAAAGAAACCCTTAGCACTTCGTTTAATGCACAAGTTTAAACTGTTTTGGCATTGTGGCTAAAGGAAAAAAAGTAAGATATGTTACATTCACCTGATAAAATTGCTGAAGTAATATAGTTTACTTTAGATCGATATCAATAGGCAGAGCCTGGTTTTTAGTTCTCGATAGAATTACTGTTCATATTATGATAATATTAGCTTGTGTTTAATTGATGTCGTGTTTTGGGTGATTTGTGTTTAAAACTGGAAGTAGTTGTTGCAAATATTAATATTGCTTGAAAGAAATTTCAAATGTATTGAAGTTAGTTGTGCATGTACGTTGTGTGCACTTAAAAGATCTTTCTATTAAAACACAAAATACTTTCAAATTTATGTTCAATGATTATTTACTTGCATTTCGCTTTAACAAAGCCTTGACTATGTGTGATTTCATTTTCATAATAAAGATACATACTGCGTGCAAAGATAAATGCTATATTATTTTATCTTGTTGTTGATGATGATTTTGCAAGCAAATACAGTGACTAGTGATTTAAGACTACTGAAAAAGGGCAATTGTTTTATTCTATGAACAAATGGTCAATGCATGATGATTTAATTCAGACTTGTGGTTAAAGTTAATTATTGGATAGGACAAGAAAACTCCACATAAATTATCAAATGAGAAAACCGCATTACCATCCGCTGCGCATTCCGTCTTCTCTATCGAACGATTAGAAACAGCGTACGTTTCATTACAAAATCCACTATTTTTGAGGACACTGTCAGTTGACATGGTACATTCCTGGCCTGTTTTATTTTGCGATCCTTCTTCCTCAATGCTTGTGTCTATGAACAATGCAAAATTTTAGTGCCGGATAAAAAACAAATCACATTGCCGAAAATGCTACACGCTACAGAAAGTAGATGTGCATTTGGTCATATAAGCACAAGACAAATCAAATAATATTATGTCCGTCTCGTTTATTCAAATCGTTTAAAATCATAATATGCATAAAGTATGTTTATATATATGGATATTCGATACTTTTTACATGTATTTATCAGCTCTAGCAAGGGTTATAATGCTAACTTTATCCACATGGCACGTTTTTAACATAAGATTTACCGTTATTTTGAAGAGAATTGTCTGTCTGGGTTACTGCTTCTGAAGTCGCTCTAAACAAAATGCATGGAAACTGTATATATATTATCCATGATTATATATTCAAATAATAGTGTTAATTCAAATATCATTGATGGAATTATGAACGTAATCTAAATATACGGAAGGTAGTTTTAAACCTATTTATTTTAGCTTGACTGCATAGAAAGCCTAAGGCTTATTTCAAACGCCATCGAGTCCATTCTTGGAACTAGAATCAGTACTTGGGTCTATGGGATAGATCTTAAAAACGCCCTCAATGTGGGTATCGACCCCGTGACCTCTCGGTCGCTAGGCGGACACCATATCCATTACGCCATGTCATGTAACTAAATCATAGCTGAGCATTTCAATATAAACGTGAAGTGCATTTGACAAAACATTAAGACATGTATCAAAAACTTAATACGATACACGTTTATGAACCCCATTTTCTCATCTCGATAGAAGTCTTTCTACCTTTTAATATGTTTTGCTTCTGAACTACCGATTTGCTTAGTTTACTTCTAACAAACACTAAACACCAAACAGAAATGTACCTGTTGTGTGCAAACTCTTCAACACATTGCAGCGACGTTGTATCAGATACAATACAACACTCAGAATTATTAACGCGCTCCCAATAAGAGAGAATGGTAATTGAAGAGGACCCTTCTTCACCTGTTTATTGTTGCAAATACAAAATACAATGAATTAACTGTTCCTGTAAGCTTTGTTAAGGTGCAAAACGTATAGGGATTATCGTGTAATCCTCTTCACGTTTGTGAAACATTTCAGTTTACAAATTAAAAACATATAAAACATATAAAACACCAGCGGTTGTTATATACACTAAGAACAATTTGATATTGGTCAAATTGTGTTGTTGCATGCTTATTATGATGTATTTATATATTTTAATAACTGGTCATTTAATTATTGCTTGTATATGGGCGACACGAATGTTTACATACAATTAATAGTTTCTTTTACCTTTAAGTATGATTACATCGAACACTATTGATTT